>NC_069122.1:19708705-20008705 GCF_026914265.1 Mya arenaria
GTCTTTTCGTATCTAAGTAAGGTAATTACTGACTGCTCTACCAAATTTTTAGACCGTACGACCAAGCATACTGCACCTATGCATTGGACAACCTTTTTTGTATTCATGGTCTCCGCGAGTTCGATCTATGACTAACTGACCCTACAATAGGGTCATCTGCTTGTCATGACCAACTTCCTTTCCAAGTTAAAGGACTGTGGACCAAGCAGACTCTAGTTATCAATCTGACAAGCTTTTTGTGTCCAAGGTCACCGCGACCATGACATTTGACATACTGACCTAACAATAAATTTGGGTCATCTACTGGTCATGAACAACCTCCATGACAAGTTTGAGGACCGTACGACCAGCATACTTTGGCTACCAATCAGACAAGCTTTTTCTGTATAAGGTCACCATGGCCTTGACCATTGACCTACTGACCTCAAATCAAAACGGGTTATCTGCTTGTCATGAACGATCTCCATACCAGGTCTGAGGACCTAAGGCTCAAGCGTACTCTTGTCATCAATCAGACAATCGGACAAGGCTTGGTCTATCGGCCGACCGACAAATCGACGTGTACAAAGCAATAATCTTGAGAATGTCATATATGTATTCTTCGAAAACGTCATTTGTTAATGTAATTCGTTTATATAACTGTTATTTATATTTTCTTGTTTTCTAATGGCATCCAAATCTAGTTTGCTCTTTTAGTGTAGTACGGCGTATGGCTCACCCTCGCATCCGGAATAAAAAATGTGTCGTATCCTTTTTGCAACGGCAGGTAATAAATTTCCTACAGTAACACCGTATAGAATCGTTCATATTGAAACATTCATTTAAAGCTAAAAGTGCATGTGTGCTGTTAGTTTAGTACACATATATATACATATAGCTAGTGTACATATTCAAAACAAAGCCCAGCGCCCCCCCCCCCCCATCCCCAATTTCACATTCGTTGGTTTTCTTATACGCTTTGTTTCCAAGAACTAAATGGGTTAAAGGATGAACCTCCTTGATTTTTTACAATAAAGCGTCCAATGATTCACACACATGTTTTCATGAATGTTTTTATAACTATCACTTACTGGATCATAAGTATCAACATTTTGTAGTTTTGGGAGAATAAAAGCGCTTATAATTTTGCGACTGTTGTATTTAAACACTATAAACGGGTTATACGTATGGATCTGTTCTAGTTGTGTTTAAAATGAAGACCCCCAAACTTCACACACGTTGGCTTTCTTGCACTTTTTGTTTCCAAACACTAAATGGGTTATACGATGTCCGTTTAGGCCGCGTTGGCGGTGCATTCCATCCAGGTCTTTGTTTGGTATCTAAGGGTTTCTTAACTACCACCATTTTCCTTCTCTGCGACTGGTTGGAATATACTGAACCTCTACGCGTGTTTATTGTGTTTAGTGACGTACTGCTCGGGGATTTAACAAAGCCTGCCCCGGTGGCGTAGTTCCATTATGGAACTGTGAGATGGTCGTTATCAAGTGTAACCTGACTTGGGCTAGCAGGATTGTCAGGAATTGTCGTGTTTAGACTTGAATTGGAGCTTTGGTACACGGCAAACTGTACCTTGGCGTTGTTATCGTTGCTCGGCATATCTTTAACTTTAACCTGTAATAAAACAGACTAAACTAAGACATGAGACAAACATGCGCATGGTTGTGTTTGAAACTACAGCAATGAAATAAAAACGACTAAACTAAGACGGAGGCGTGTGACAAACATGCGCATAGCTGTTTGAGACTACAGCAATTAAATAAAACAGACCAAACTAAGACGAAGGCATGTGACAAACATGCACATGGTTGTTTGAAACTACAGCAATTAAAAAAAATTTACTAAAGTTAATCGGAGACATGTGACAAACGTGCACATTGTTGTTTAAAACTACAGCAGTGAATTTGCTGTTAAACGTCGAAAATATAAACATTGTTAAAGTAAAACTACAAATAAGCATCGTCGACAACAGACACATCCGTGTAACAGAATTGATCACACGTGGGTAACCAATGATGCGAAAATAGAGGAAAATCACGTATTGATAAAATGTACCTTGGAATGGTGCACCTGGTATCTATGATGAAAGATGACCACACAGCCAACTATGAAGGCCATGAGGATGAAGACGGTGGCGATCTGGAGAACTAGGCGGACAATGGGGTTGACTGAGGACTGAGGGTCTGTGTTGGGGTCAGAAGGTGCAATCACCACTATGGAGACTATAGCGACCCGTGACTGTTGTTGGGGAGAGTCTTCCATAGCCTGATGGAGCAGATATAGTATTTCAATTATTTGAATGTTGAGTATCAGTTTATCAAGGTCTAAAATAGCCTAACAGTTATCCCCTTACCTCTTAGATTGAACTTGATCAATTTGACGAATGATCTTTTTCAAATTATAGAAAATCACACTGCAAAATTAATAACGGAGTTTAAAACAATTTGAACATTCTGAATAGTATTTTAACCCATCTATATACCATGCTTTATATGTTTTAAGTACTGTCCCCGATAGCTGTGATATAAGTATTTTGTTTCCCATGAAAACAACAGTCGAACCACGTTGGCTCGAACTTGCTTGGCTCGAATTCCTCGTTGGCTCGAATTGAATGTTAAGGATATCTTTAGACTGAACGTAAGTTTTCCAGCTTGGCTGGAATTGTCCGAGGCTCGAGGTATTTTCGCCGGTCCTAAGGAGTTCGAGCGATTGGGGTTTGACTGTACTGGTACTCAAAACATTAATAAGCTTATAAGTTGTCTATAATATTGTCATCAATAATAACAGGAACATCTCGACCATATCTGCCATGCGACGAGCTGGGCCCGTATTCATAATACACATCTTAAGTCATTTCTAATGCACCAGTCAATTGTTACCACGCCCCCTGGTCCGGGGAACAGCGGGGACTTTCGGTCCAGCCAAGCCCGGGTTAAATCCGAACTGCTGGTAAAAGGCCCATTCCCCGCATTTTTTGGCGCGAAGACAAAACCACCGCATTCACCCGGTACTGCTTGGCCACCTGGGAAGTAAAAACACGGCCCATATGCCCGGTTATACCCGGTATACCCCCGGACCTGGGGGGGGGGGGCGTAGTTACAATTGAATGGTGCATTAACGTAAGTCGACTTCTTAAAATATTCATAGTCAAAATAAAAGAAAAGTATTAACATCAATACAAAGTAAAGCATTTCAGATATCATCAAGTTCTTCATATGAATTAACTAGTAAGAATTTAGGAAAATGACTTAAGTAAGGAAATGAAGTAAGATGTTTATGAATATCGGCTTAGTGCATCAGTAAAAGTAGTTCGTAAAATTAATAATAATATCATTAATTAGTTGTAGTGTTTTAGCGTGTAATTTATATTACGTAGTTCAAAATGGATTCCCAGCTAAGTGTACTAATGCATAAATCATACAGATTCCTAAGAGGAAAGACCTTAAACGTAATGGCTAAATTAAAATGACTACTCGATCTAATTGCAGCGTGAATAAATGTTAAGTATATTGACAACAATATTTATCCGAGAGATTTTGGAATGAAATTGCCGCGGTGCTCCGATTGCGTTACACCAATGTTAACAATTCACACCACGGTCTATTTCCTAGTCAACGTAGACATGCACCTGATATTCCTCACACTACATTACAAGAGGTGATAACTAAATCCTGCTATGAGAAACCGTTTAGAGTTACCTACCTTTACAAAAATGACGTATTTGTTGGGAACGGTTGAGTTCATCTTCCGTGTTTTGTTTACGCGGCCCGTTTCCTCGTCGACGTGAAAATACACGTCGTAGTCGTCTGGTTCCGCTGTAAGAAAGGAAATTTGTCCGTCAAAACAAAGGGGAATTAGTAGAAGAACAATTAAATGCTGCATCTTTGGTCGTTTAAAACGTATTCAGTTTTGATATGTTCTTATATACTTACAATGCATCACGGAGTATGAGATGTTATTCTGTGACGTCATATCTCCGTCCACCGCTCGTAATGGTATAAGAGCTACCGAGATCGATACCCGTATTCTCTATATTATGATGACAATACATCAATATATAGTATAGTCTTTCATGTTTTTTCGATGAAATGGAGTTTTATCAGTGCAATAACAACAGTGAAAATATCAATTTGATATTTTCACTGCAAAAAAGGAGTGAAAATATCAACTTTCAGAACTACTACCTTATATATACCTGCACGATTACCCCCGTGGGTTCCCGCAAATAGTCCTACGCCAAACGACAAATAACTAAAGCAGACGACGAGTCGTCTATGTTGTAACGGTGAGAAATATGTTTGATAATAATAGGAGTGACGCGATGATATATGTGAAATATTTTTAAGTCAGCATGCTTTCAAGATAAGGGGAATTAGCTCAAGTGGTAGAGCGCTCGCTTAGCATGTGAGAGGTACCGGGATCGATACCCGGATTCTCCAAATGATTTTTATGTTTTTTTTAACTCTACATCAAAAATACATTTTTATTCCAATACCAACTTATATAAAACAAAGTCTAAAAGTCGTTGCCATAATGGGAAAGTATATTACAAGTATATAACCTATAAAAACATATTCAGATGTAATGTTTCGCCCTATAAAATAGTGTAGAAGAGCGTTTTAACTTGTTGACTGTTAACAAGACAAAAAATCTGTTTCGTAACTTTTTAACAAGGGGAGGTTGCAGAGTGCTATCTTAGTATGTAAGGGCTACCGGGATCGATCCCCGGATTCTCCATATTGTTTGATGATATTTTTTTTAAATAAATTTTGAGAATTTTTACATCAAATATATGTCGATTGATTGTTAATAAAAGACCCATCTCGATAGAATACAAACATGCACGAAACATCAAATTAAATAGTCATTCAATATGCTGTAAACAGCATGGTAAATAAATACAAGTATATGCCAAAATGCAATCTCGAACACCGGAGTGATGATGATAACACCTCGTACTCAATACATGGAATCATCATTCACAAACTATAACAAAAATATATGGAATGGCATTCCTTTATATATACGTACCTTGAAAACCCTTTAAACGTTCAAAAGAAATTATAAGTTTCATTTATAGTGTGAATGATAAGTTATTTAACATGTTCTTTAACATATGTAAATGTTTAATTTATAGTCATGTTCTTGAGAGTCTGTCAGTGAATGTTTAAGTATGAATGCATTTGTTAACAGAATGTTTAATAGTTTTATATGTAAATGTATCTTTCTAGTTTTAACATTGACAGGTGACTTATTTTCAAGGATTATGCTTTTTCTTTTGTTTCTTTACTTTGAAGGACATATTGAAAATTTGAATATATGTTCTAATATGTCTAAATGAGTAACCTTCGGTAAATAAATGTACAGACAGTGCATGCATTGTTTATTGCATGAAATGGACATATACTTTTTCATAGAATCAAAATTATTTAAATGTCAAGGTGTGTAAGCTTTGCCCATTCGGCGAGTGCTCCGTTAAGATTGTTAGTCTCTTTTTTTTTGGAGCATAGTGCACAGACAGAATGTAACCCTGGCTAGAGCTAACCTGGTTCTTTAACGTGCACCAGTGTATAGCACTATCAGGACCCCCATTTAACGTCCCTCTCGGAAGAAGATTAGGGTTGTTTTAGTGATGCACGGGTAATCGAACCTGCGACCCCTGGATTGATAGTCAAGTGTGTTATCACTAGACCACGAATCCGCCACTTTAATGTCAACATTTCAATAAAAGACATATAGCACCAAGACCTGTCACTGTCACGCGACCAAACGCCCCTGATTGGGCCTTGTCGGACGGATAGCTACTATTAGAACACAGGCGATATTTGAGTAAAAAAATCCATCTATGTCCCCCTATGGGTTTTCAATTAGTCTTTTCGTATCTAAGTAAGGTAATTACTGACTGCTCTACCAAATTTTTAGACCGTACGACCAAGCATACTGCACCTATGCATTGGACAACCTTTTTTGTATTCATGGTCTCCGCGAGTTCGATCTATGACTAACTGACCCTACAATAGGGTCATCTGCTTGTCATGACCAACTTCCTTTCCAAGTTAAAGGACTGTGGACCAAGCATACTCTAGTTATCAATCTGACAAGCTTTTTGTGTCCAAGGTCACCGCGACCATGACATTTGACATACTGACCTAACAATAAATTTGGGTCATCTACTGGTCATGAACAACCTCCATGACAAGTTTGAGGACCGTACGACCAGCATACTTTGGCTACCAATCAGACAAGCTTTTTCTGTATAAGGTCACCATGGCCTTGACCATTGACCTACTGACCTCAAATCAAAACGGGTTATCTGCTTGTCATGAACGATCTCCATACCAGGTCTGAGGACCTAAGGCTCAAGCGTACTCTTGTCATCAATCAGACAATCGGACAAGGCTTGGTCTATCGGCCGACCGACAAATCGACGTGTACAAAGCAATAATCTTGAGAATGTCATATATGTATTCTTCGAAAACGTTATTTGTTAATGTAATTCGTTTATATAACTGTTATTTATATTTTCTTGTTTTCTAATGGCATCCAAATCTAGTTTGCTCTTTTAGTGTAGTACGGCGTATGGCTCACCCTCGCATCCGGAATAAAAAATGTGTCGTATCCTTTTTGCAACGGCAGGTAATAAATTTCCTACAGTAACACCGTATAGAATCGTTCATATTGAAACATTCATTTAAAGCTAAAAGTGCATGTGTGCTGTTAGTTTAGTACACATATATATACATATAGCTAGTGTACATATTCAAAACAAAGCCCAGCGCCCCCCCCCCCCCCCATCCCCAATTTCACATTCGTTGGTTTTCTTATACGCTTTGTTTCCAAGAACTAAATGGGTTAAAGGATGAACCTCCTTGATTTTTTTACAATAAAGCGTCCAATGATTCACACACATGTTTTCATGAATGTTTTTATAACTATCACTTACTGGATCATAAGTATCAACATTTTGTAGTTTTGGGAGAATAAAAGCGCTTATAATTTTGCGACTGTTGTATTTAAACACTATAAACGGGTTATACGTATGGATCTGTTCTAGTTGTGTTTAAAATGAAGACCCCCAAACTTCACACACGTTGGCTTTCTTGCACTTTTTGTTTCCAAACACTAAATGGGTTATACGATGTCCGTTTAGGCCGCGTTGGCGGTGCATTCCATCCAGGTCTTTGTTTGGTATCTAAGGGTTTCTTAACTACCACCATTTTCCTTCTCTGCGACTGGTTGGAATATACTGAACCTCTACGCGTGTTTATTGTGTTTAGTGACGTACTGCTCGGGGATTTAACAAAGCCTGCCCCGGTGGCGTAGTTCCATTGTGGAACTGTGAGATGGTCGTTATCAAGTGTAACCTGACTTGGGCTAGCAGGATTGTCAGGAATTGTCGTGTTTAGACTTGAATTGGAGCTTTGGTACACGGCAAACTGTACCTTGGCGTTGTTATCGTTGCTCGGCATATCTTTAACTTTAACCTGTAATAAAACAGACTAAACTAAGACATGAGACAAACATGCGCATGGTTGTGTTTGAAACTACAGCAATGAAATAAAAACGACTAAACTAAGACGGAGGCGTGTGACAAACATGCGCATAGCTGTTTGAGACTACAGCAATTAAATAAAACAGACCAAACTAAGACGATGGCATGTGACAAACATGCACATGGTTGTTTGAAACTACAGCAATTAAAAAAAAATTACTAAAGTTAATCGGAGACATGTGACAAACGTGCACATTGTTGTTTAAAACTACAGCAGTGAATTTGCTGTTAAACGTCGAAAATATAAACATTGTTAAAGTAAAACTACAAATAAGCATCGTCGACAACAGACACATCCGTGTAACAGAATTGATCACACGTGGGTAACCAATGATGCGAAAATAGATGAAAATCACGTATTGATAAAATGTACCTTGGAATGGTGCACCTGGTATCTATGATGAAAGATGACCACACAGCCAACTATGAAGGCCATGAGGATGAAGACGGTGGCGATCTGGAGAACTAGGCGGACAATGGGGTTGACTGAGGACTGAGGGTCTGTGTTGGGGTCAGAAGGTGCAATCACCACTATGGAGACTATAGCGACCCGTGACTGTTGTTGGGGAGAGTCTTCCATAGCCTGATGGAGCAGATATAGTATTTTAATTATTTGAATGTTGAGTATCAGTTTATCAAGGTATAAAATAGCCTAACAGTTATCTCCTTGCCTCTTAGATTGAACTTGATCAATTTGACGAATGATCTTTTACAAATTATAGAAAATCACACTGCAAAATTAATAACGGAGTTTAAAACAATTTAAACATTCTGAATAGTATTTTAACCCATCTCTTTAACATGCTTTATATGTTTTAAGTACTGTCCCCGATAGCTGTGATATAAGTCTTTTCCGGTAAGAGAAATGGGAAACAAAACTACAGTCGAACCCCGTTGGTTCGAACTTGCTTGGCTCGAATCCCTTGTTGGCTCAAATAGACTGTTAAGGATATCTTTAGACTGAACGTAGGTTTTTCAGCTTGGCTCGAATTTTCCGAGCCTTGAGGTATTTTCGCCGGTCCTAAGGAGTTCGAGCCATTGGGGTTCGACTGTACTGGTACTCAAAAGATTAATAAGCTTATAAGTTGTCTATAATATTGTCTTCAATAATAACAGGAACACCTCGACCATATCTGCCATGCGACGAGCTGGGCCCGTATTCATAATACACATCTTAAGTCATTCCTAATGCACCAGTCAATTGTAACCACGCCCCCTGGTCCGGGGAACAGCGGGGACTTTCGGTCCAGCCAAGCCCGGGTTAAATCCGAACTGCTGGTAAAATCCCCGCCAAATGCCCCTGCATCCCAGGGACCCTAGGTAGGGCCCATTCCCCGCTATTTTTGGCGCGAAGACAAAACCACCGCATTCACCCGGTACTGCGGGGCCACCTGGAAGGTAAAAACACGGCCCATATCCCCGGTATACCCCCGGACCTAGGGGGCCGTGGTTACAATTGACTGGTGCATTAACTTAAGTTGATTTCTTAAAATGTTCATAGTCAAATTAAAAGAAAAGTATTAACATCAATACAAAGTAAAGCAACATAGATATCATCAAGTTTTTATATCAATTAACCAGTGAGAACTTAGGAAAATGACTTAAGTTAGGCAATGAAGTAAGATGTTTATGAATATCGGCTTAGTGCATCAGTAAAAGTAGTTCTTAAAATTAATAATAATATTATTAATTAGTTGTAGTGTTTTAGCGTGTAATATTTATTACGCAGTTCAAAATGGATTCCCAGCTAAGTGTACTAATGCATAAATCATACAGATTCCTAAGAGGAAAGTCCTTAAACGTAATGGCTAAATTGAAATGACTACTCGATGTAATTGCAGCGTGGATAAATGTTAAGTATACTGACAATCAATATTTATCCGAGAGATTTTGGAATAAAAATGGCCGCGGTGATCCGATTGCGTTACATCAATGTTAACCATCCACACCACGGTCTATTTCCTAGTCAACGTAGACATACAGCTGATATTCCTCACACTGCATTACAAGAGGTGATAACTAAATCCAGCTGTGAGAAACCGTTTAGAGTTACATACCTTTACAAAAATGACGTATTTGTTGGGATCGGTTGAGTTCATCTTCCGTGTTTTGTTTACGCGGCCCGTTTCTTCGTCGACGTGAAAATACACGTCGTAGTCGTCTGGTTCCGCTGTAAGAAAGGAAATTTGTCCGTCAAAACAGAGGGGAATTAGTAGAAGAATAATTAAATGCTGCATCTTTGGTCGTTTAAAACGTATTCAGTTTTGATATGGGTTTTTTATACTTACAATGCATCACGGAGTATGAGATGTTATTCTGTGACGTCATATCTCCGTCCACCGCTCGTAACGTGCCCGGGGATAGCGATAATTCGCCCTATAGTAATAATGAAAATTATAACGTTACTTGTACGAGATAAAACAAACGAAAAATATATCTCTTAAATAAAGATATAATTTGATAATCTCAAATTCATTGAATCGATAAATCAGATGAAGGTGGGTTTTTTTAAATAAAGTGTTATCAAGATCATTATAGAATAGTTAATTTGAGACCACGCGTATCTACTATCTGAATCCTAAGAACACTACAACCATAAAAGTGACACTGTTATTCAAAATCAATACATACACATGTAAAACAAACATCAATTTTGACTGATAAACCTTTAACTATTCACTAAATAATGCATTTATGGAAAATATTTATTACTGTTAACAATATTGTAACCGTGTATTTAAAAGCAGAAAGCGCAAAAATATTAAATGATTGGTGAATGCTAAAAGATTTACTGTGGTCTACTATAGTCTCATTTGGTAGACATACCATGTTTTATGCTCATTTCTTTCAGATTGAACTCGGTATCCTTCAAAAGAACCATTGTTTTTGACATTGATTCATCTTTCTTTTGGAATATTAAAACAATAGTATTAATTGTGGTAAATCTTATTTGGTAGTAAGAGTACATCTTTAAACTTACCATATAGTCTTCGCTGGTATCGGCACTAAATAGAGGGACTACACAACCGCCGGACGTTGCCGCGTCCCGACTCTGAAACTCCGGAAGTGAGTCGTCCACGTCGACTATACTGACCATCACGTGGCGTGGAGGCACCAGCAATGTCGACTGAACATAGAAGTTGGATAATAAGAGTAATTAAGAAAATGCATCGGTGTCATAATGGACTCACATGCGTTTGATTTGCAACTGCTGCGCTTTTCGGAGGTGTCGATAAGCTGCACTCTCACAGATTGACCGATTTGACAACTTTTTCATTTTTTCTCAGAATCAGCTGATTTTGGCATCAGAGTGTTTTCAAATCAGTCATAAAAGATAACACACTATAGAACCGGCCCAAAAATAACTGTCGAATATTTTTTTTTTTTTTTCTTAAAGCGTTAGTAACGTTCATACCCATTATAAATTGCCATTGAAGTGTATTATTGCATAAATAATTATGATTACAAAGGTAAAGTAATTAAGTTTAACTGCTAAATTGAAATTACTACGCGACCTACTTGCACCGTAGTTAAATATTTAAAATTTCTGACATTGTAAACCGTCCATATACATCCGAGGTCATTGTCGATGAAAAAAGGCTGAGGAGTTTCGAACAGTTGCTTGCTTTCTTCCTTTTTTATCTTACTTATTCCTGCCGACAACGTAAATATGTTACATATATTTGAGTATACCCATTCGGAACTCCTCGGCCATTTTTTTATCGAAAACAACCTCGGATGTATTTGGACGGTTTACATACTCAAAAAGCGATACGTTTAAGTCCGCTCAGCGGCAAGTAGATCGCGCAGTATTTTTTTTATTTAGCAGTTAAACTTTATGACTTAACTCTTAGGAATCTTAATTATGTTTGCAATAATACACTTCACTGGCAATCAATTTAAACTTAGGTCAATAAATACAACTCTAAAACACTACATTTGAATAATTTGATTCAAAAATTTACGAACTACTTCAACTGATGTATCGGCATACATCCGAGGTTGTTTTCGATAAAAAATGGCCGAGGAGCTCCGAATGCAAACTTACTAAGCCTGAATTGTCCTGGCACCGAAATATCAAGACTATGTTGGCCACTTCCGGGTCATCTCCCTAGAATTGACAATAGGTTAGACTTAATTGGGATCAAAAATAAGTCTAAAATTTGCCATTTCGATTTATAATCGAGAAATCAAAAAAAAAATTATATGATTTTTGATATGAATTTGAAAAATATAACTTTCCGAAACACCCCTAACAGTTGAATATAATAATTAAAGGGACTAGACACCAGATGATACAATTGCCAGAAAAAGGAAAATTGTTAAAAACTTAAAATGTACATCGTTTTGTAAATCACACCGCTTACGACACATGCATCGCAGTTTTGGGGCATTTTTCAAATAGAAATTTACCATAAATCTCATTAAGTTTAAACATGGTGTCGGTATATTATTATGTACTCATAAGCATTTATGATTTAAATTGGAAAACCACTAGACATTATTTTTAAACGGGGACATTCAGATGAAACAGCAACACGAGTGTTGCGTTTATTCTTTTGATTTGACATGTAAAATAATGTAATATCGGCCGCCTGCTAGCTCGCCTTGAAACTCAAGTCTTGTTTTGAGGAAATATTTGCCGAGGTTTTGACTATCTGGTATCTAGTCTCTCTAAACCAAGAAAACAACGCAAGACAAAATAAACTACGTAATCTTACCGCTAGCTTGTACAAATGTTCAAGGTCAATTCTTTTGACAAGGACAAGTGAATACACATTTCCTTCTGACGTTACGTTGAAAACGCCATCAAACAACGCTTGAAATTTAGTTGGCTCGACGTTGACGTTCATAGTGATGTTTGTCACGTCTTTCATTTCCGCTAACAATGTTCCTGTATGTACGAACATTGTTTTAAAAAAAATATTATCGAAATGCATGTATACAAAATATTCATAAGATTACTTAGCCAATCGATGACTGAACACAAAAGACTTAGTCCTTATACTGCTACGCTATTTTTCTTTTTCACATGAATACTAAAAGTGATATTTACAGTTAAAGTCGATCCCGGTTGGCTCGAACTCGCTTAACTCGAATTCCCCGTTTGCTCGAACTAGAGGTAAAGGACCGATCTCTTTATACTGAAGGTAAACATTCCCTATTTACTCGAATTATCCGAGGTTCGAGGTATATTCGCCGGTCCCTGAGAGTTCGAGCCAACGGGGTTCGACTGCAACTATTTACAGTACAATATACTTCACTCTGTATGTTACGTTAGTAGTGCATATTGCTATTTTAAAAGAAATGTCATTTAGTATATGCAATACTTTTTACCCGGTAATGCTGATTCCGCGAATTCAATATCTGCAGGCAGCTGCCCGAGCGCAAGCGCACAACAACTTCCGGTAAATTTACACGGTGGTACCCAAGGCAATCCGGGTGTTGGGGGACCCAGCAATGGCGGTTTGGGAGGGTAAATTGGCATGTAAATTGGCAACTTCGATGCCATCTGCTGCTTTTTGGTCGTAGAATTCACAGTTATGCTGGACTGTGTTGGTGAGATATGGGGAGTTGAAAGCAAGCTTGCATCAATAGAAGAAGATTTGGTGACTTTTGATTGGTAAGTGGCAGATGTTGAGAGCGATTGGTTTGTCGAAACACGTGATGGTCCCAGAGAGGCAGTTGTCGGTTGCAACTGAAGAATAGAGTCACTTTGAAAAAACACTGAGTTGATTGAAGGTTTATCAATTAATGAAGTAGGGTTAATTTGCAATACTTCTGTCGTACTAGTTGGCAATCCGTTTGGTGCAACACTGAAATAACTAACATATGAAGGTGAGTAACTTAATATTGACCTCAAGACGTCTGTTGAAGACTTGGTCAAACTTGTTGTCGAAGATGGAACCGTTATCGACGTTAATACGTTTGCATAAGGCACTGTCTTCGGTGTTTGTAATGTTGAAGTCGTTTCCAAAGCAGAGTTGTACGAGGTGCTCAAAGATGATCTGATAGATGTTGTTTCAGCTGATAAATTAATAGATGGAGACAATGCGATGGAAGAGCTCGTCACAGTTGAAACATTCAGTTCATTTAATGATGATATTCCCACAAGAGTATCACTAGATGCAACAAAAGCACTGGAAAACCAACTGCTAGATAATGAAATTGCATATTTTTGTGAAAACGTATTTGCATCTGTTGTAGAAGCAAATACAGTTAGAAAACTTGAAGCTTTTTCATAAGTTATTGCGCTGAATGTACTGGAGGATAAGTAATGTTCTGAAAGACCAGGAGTTTCATATTGAGATGAATATCTCGAGGGTGATGAAAGGATGTCGGTGTCTGTTGAAAAGCTCGACAGGAGTGGAGCAGACGAATATTGTGGCAATTGTGTGGTTATTTGGCTGGAAATTTTAACGAGGGTCTGATTTCCTGCAGCGCCTGAAAATAAAAGGTGGATTGTACATTCGTTTACTAATGTATTCAACACTAAGATGTCCTATTTATTTCGTTATACATTTTCGTTTCTCATGAATTTTAATAAATTGTAATTATCTACATATATATATGCTATTCTCAAAATATGTATCAGTTTTACAATTCATTCGTTCGGTTGTCTATTTGTTCGTTCGTTCATTCGTTCGTTCGTTCGTTCGTTCGTTCGTTCATTCATTCATTCATTATATTCATTATTGCATTCATCCATTCATTATTTCATTAATTTTATGAGATCCAATACATACCTTTGATATAAAATAGCCATTCCAAGATCAGAATCCGTAAAATATTAATCCTCTGAACACGAAACAATATCATAGTTTATATAATTCGACAAAAACCATGAACTTCGGTTAATACATTAATTTCGATTTCGAAATTATTAGACACTGTAATTAAAACAAATATTAGAATATGCATTCCAATTTCAGAGTTGCCATTTATCACTGATTCAAAGTGAAAGAAAATTGTCCATAAGCCCACATCGCCTTAAATCATTTGTAACTCCTGTCCACCGAAATTTGGACCGTTTCGTCGGCTAAAACATTCAAAAATGGCCGAAGAGTTCCAGATGCGGCTAAAAATTTCGAACGAAGAAGTCAAATGGATGGCTTGCACCCAACTCGTCAACATTTGTATATACCTGAAGCATGTTTAGTATCATTATATATCCATGGGTTTGTCAAAAACTGCAGGGGGCATTATCAGAAAGACTGTGTACATAGTTTGGTCTTATCACATATTCTTTGAATGTAAACAACTCTCTGAAACCCAAACGATAAAGTCTGAAATGCCAAGACTGGGAAAATGTAAGTCAATATTGGCTTATTTGATAAGAAATCCATTCGTTTCAATCTTGTTCAAGTTTTCAAAATAGACACCTTTTGTCCCAATGTCAGTCAAATGTAATTCATTTCGTTAATTGCTGATTTAATTAGGGGTTAGTTTGGTGAATTTAAGATTGTGTTTTACCTAGATCTTGTTAATAAAATGTTCCTACAATAGGCTGGTGGTCAGCAAGCCGGGCGAAGGGGTTTCCTCCAGGTTTCTTAACATCACAAGACCACACTCTCGCGCAACATCGTGCCAACGAGAGTAACTTAGCATATAATATTTCTCCCACCTCAGATAAGTAGATCCAATAATTTGACCATGCTAAATATTCTTATCTTGCCCATGGGTGAAGATAAAATGCCCGTATGAAACTCCTTTTTAATGGTCACCACATTGTAATTACCTCCCTTGTTGAAGACTGTCGTCAGTAGCATCAAGAAAATCTTGTCTTATGGTAATATTTAGAATGCTGATTTATTATTTCTCGCTTCAAATGTCACCATAAAACAGTTTTCACGCACCATTCAAGAAATAATGCTTCATTCTCCTTAGAACTATTTAAAAAGACCGATTTGACTATTAACATTCACCGGATCACTGCGCGGATATCCATGACAACCACGTGCTATTGCATATCCATACGCAATTATTTTCACTAAGCACAAAAGAGTTCCAGCAAAAAATACATTTTTACTTAATTTTGTTTTACTGAGGTGGGAGAAAAAGCATCTACCATAGCCGCTCGTGTAAGATAGTTTCATCCCGACCCTCGCGCAGGGTGTTTTGCAGAAACTCGGTAAACCTCGTTTCCGCAAAACACCCTACGCTCGGGTCGGAATGAACCTATCTTACACTCACGGCCATGGAAGATACTTTTAATCTACCTTTTCCGCAATATATAATGTTTAAAGAGACTAGACACCAGATGATATAATTGCAAGAAAAAAGTGAATTATCAAAAAGGATATCGTTGAGTATAATGCATTGAATCTCAATTACTGATGTATGTCATTGTCAACGACGAATTTAATTTTCTCAATATTTGCATATTTCCCAGTTTGAAAATTTACTAAGTCTGCCTACCCTGGAAATAAGCTTAATGGACAATCCTCGGTCCAGTCTGGGACCAATAACAAATCCCCAGTTCAAATCGCTTCGCTTTGCTCCGGACCTTAACTCTAATTCAGGAATAAATTACTTTATGCAATCTTACCAATGCTTAGTTTAAGATCACAATCCACTTGCATAAATGTTATTTAATCATATTTGCCAGTTATAAGCTGCCAACTTATTGTATTTTATTACTTTTATTGTGTATTTTACCTCAATCAATCTTAAGCGACTTCATACTTATTTTGTTATTTAACATTCCATATCGATTTTTAAATGCCGAAGTACACAAATTTCAAATTAAAGAAGATATGTGTTATTTTTTCAACAGCACCGCACTCACACACACGCGCAAGCATCGCCCCCTATAATGTGACTCCTAATCCTGGAGCCGCCCCTGTATAGGACCATAAAAACGTTCATATGGAAAAGAATATTTAAACATGAGCTTCAACCATTGAGTATGCTTTAGGAGAAGTCGTTTAAAGAAGTCATGGACGACAGACGGATGTACGACGGGGCATCCAAAATTCGAAAACTCTCACCCCGAGCCCAACGTGTTAAGGTGAGCTAAAAGTTTTTTTGTTTTGTTTTTTAAATCCAATGTTAAACAAAGTTAGTCTTAATTCACATAAAAAATAAAGCCTTTATACCATTGCCAATACAGTGTCACTTGCCCTACGAACCTGGAGAGGTTTTACCAAGAACATTTTTAGAAGCAGTATAACTACTATAAACAAGAGAGCCATGATGGCCCTAGATCGCTCACCTGTTAAACGGTCTAAACTATTGGGCAGGGATAAATTTGACACAACGGGTCAGGATTTTAAGAAAACTGTATAGAAGTGAAATGAAATTCATCACCAATACAATCATGATCACAAAAATGGCATTTTCTGACATAATACGAGTAAGTTCCTCAAGTTATGCTTTGATATTTTTTGAGTTATCCCAGGACCAAGATTTTTTTCGAGTCAACAGCTTTATTTTTAATAAGTCTAGGGCCATAAACTCTGCATTACTTTGTCTGACAAAAAAATAACCAATGTGCATAATCTCCATTTTGGCCTCTATCCACATCCTAAGTTTCATTAACCCAGATTTGATTCTTTTTGAGTTATCACAGGACCAAATTGGCTATATTTTTAACAGGTCAAGGGCCAAAACTCTGCAATACTTTGTCTGAGGCCCCCAAAAAATAATTGTTTGTTTAGGGTAACCTTCCCAAAAATTCTAGGTAGGGTAGGTAGGGATTTTTTTATATTTTATCATTATTTTTTTTTCAAAATCTGTCATAAGTTCAGAGTGTTTTCTTGCATATGGCAGTCTTTCCTACATTACTGTCATTGCCTGACTTTGTTTTATCATATAAACAATAATTCTGATTAAAATCTGCATTTATCCGCCCTGCGTAACTCTCTATACGCTAACGAATATATTTTTGCTCAGAAACGGAAAAAAATAGTTAGGGTCGGCACATTTTTATAGGTAGGGTCGGGTTACCCGAATAGGACATATTTTTTTTAGGCCTGACGAAAAAATAAACCAATGTGCATAATCTCCATATTGCCCTCTTTCCACATACTAAGCTTCTTTAACCTAGCTCTAATACTTCTTGAGTTATCGCAGGACCGAGAATTATGTGTACGGACGAACGGAGAGTAAACCCAAGTCCCCGCTGCGAAACCGGTAGGGGACTAAATAAAGTCCAGAAACGCAAAACTATAGGTAATTCTGACCATTGACCCATGAGAGTGACCTTGACCTTTTCTTATTCTCAACACATTGTCTTATCATGGTAATAATGTGTGCCAACTCTATTTCTTAACCTGCCAATCCATTATAAAGTTACACACTAAACACTAACATATAAGAAATTCTGATCATTGACCTCAAAAGTATGACCTTGACCTGTGGTCAAATGCTTAACAAATTTCAACAACACAACAAACTTTTAAACATATTTATTCAGTAAAACATTAGGTCCCAGCTGAACGATAGACTACATTTCATGAAAATATCACTAATTGTTTTCTTTTTCTTTCCTTTTGTTTACTAAGATATAAACAACCATTAAATAGTTAATAGCATTTCATAAATTCACACAATCACACAATCTTCTAAGGTTATTTTTTTTCAAAATGAGTCCTGTTTTGTTTGCCAACACGCGGGAGACTAGAGGAACAGCCTTTAGTGCTCAGGAATGTTGTCAGGGAGGTATTTGTAAGAGCCTGCCTCGACCTGCTCATCCCATTCAGAAACCTGATAAAGAAATAAAGGCAATTTATAAAAAAAATACCACAGGAAATGTTTGAGTTGATTTACATAATTTCTGAAAGAGATGCCACGTCACATCTATTTATAACTGTATGAAACCAATCATAACTCATCAGACTTCTCATGTGAAACTGTCATTTTAAAGTGACAGTCTTATTCAAAATCAATACATACACATGTATTAAAAACATCAATTTGGACTGATAAACCTTAACTACTTACTAAATGATGCATTTATGGAAAATATTAATAACTGATAACAAGATTGTAACCGTGCATTTACTAGGTGAAAACGCAAAAATATTAAATGATTGGTGAATGCTAAAAGATTTACTGTGGTCTACTATAGTCTCAAAAAGTAGAAATACCGTGTTTTGTGCTCATTTCTTTCAAATTAATTTCGATATCCTTCATAAGAACCTTTGTTTTCGACATTTATTCATCTTTTTTGGAATATTAAAAATTGTGGTAAATCTTATTTGGGAGTAAGAGTGCGTCTCATGTGAAGCTTTCATTTGAACTCGTGACTGTAACATACATGTACATTTCTCTTGGAGCAGAATCATGTTCATACCACCAAGATGAACAAGCACAATTAACACTAGCTTCCCAAAAACAAAAAAGTTAAGAAACCATATCCAGTCAATAAGAGTGATTAAATAATATTATTATGTTGAAATCAATTGTTTCACAAATGAATCGTAAACACCATTGCCCTGACCCGAGGGCTGCTTTGTCCAAAACCAATGAGATACATGTAATCTATTGGTGAGGTACAACTTATTTAAGGAGCTTCATGGTTCTAGGTCAAGCAATAATCAAATTATTTGCAGACAAAGTGTGCAAAAAACAAAGATCGGCAGTGACTCTGACCTATGACCCGCAGTTATGGAAACCAACAGGTACTGTCAAGTTCACAGATTTAATATATCTTTGGAGGTTCACGGTCCTAGATCAGGCAATAACTTATTGTATTATTAGAATTGTGCAAATAATGTTTGGTAGTCAAAATAATTGTGCCTATGACCTTGGCTTTTGACCTACTGGAAAACAAGGTACAAATGTTATCTACTAGTCAAGGACATCCTACCACATGTTAATCATGTCCTTGACCTATTGACCCCCATATATGAACAATCAATGTCAAAAGCAACAGAACACAAAAGTGGTCTATGCCAAATGTTCTCCAGTTATAGTGGGTAAAAGTTTTCGCAACACTATTGAAAGTGACCATTGACCTAGTGACCCAAGAAATACTAGAGATCATATTGTCAAGGGCAACCTACCATCAAAGATCAAAGGTCCTAAATCAAACCATTCTTGATTTAATGCGCTACTGACTGATCTACCAAAATTTGCAAACCAAAGAGGACATTAAAGATGGGTTAAGCCTAAAAAAATAACCATAACATACATATTTCTTAGGGCAGAGCTGCAGATAGCTAGCCTTGAAGTAGTTGCAGTTAGGATAGTCCTCTCCTTTCAGCCTGATGCAGCGTTGGTAGTCAATGTAGTTGCGCTCGCAATTGCTGTAAAATATAAAAAGAAATTATTTGTAAAATCAGAAGTGGCTAGCTCGAATTCAAGATTTTATATTTGCGCTGCTGGTTGACTTTTTAAATATGCCAAGAACTACTGTTTAAAAATCTGTGCTAGATTAATTTTGTTAACAATTTAATCCATAATTTGCTTCCCAAATCATAATTGATCATTGTAGTAATCTTCAGTAGAACCTGTTTCAAAAGATGACCCAAAACCGATGAAATAGAGAGACACTTACGGCAACTGGTTCTGGTGAGGGAAGCGAGAGTCAAACGGAGCCGCCCCCTTTGCCCAGCCGGCGTCGTAGGCTGTTATAGAATACAAAAGTACATGCAATAAAAATAAGTACACAATAATTTTTACATGTACATGTAGCTAAAGAAACTATACATAAGTGAATTAGAAAAAACCCATAGATGTAAGCCTTAAATTTTGGACTTGCTCAAATCATAGGCTTACAGGTATGGAGTCAAATGTGTCGCAGCACAACTCTGGAGTTTCGAAAGGGTAAAAAACTTCTAAAAGGGCAATTGTAGTTGGCCAACAAGGTACTTTGCATCTGCCCTGTTCCAACTTAATGGGCGAGGCCCTCCAAGTCTTCACCTACTTTCAACAATTGTCCTGTCACTTCCAAACAAAACTAGAGCTGTCACAGGAGTGACGAATACCCCCAAATGCCGCCCGGACACAGGAATGGCAAACCATTCCTTTGAAAAGAGGCCATAACTCCAAGGTTACTGCACACTGCATCTTCTTTTATCATGCATGTATTGTTTGTCCGGAAACCGTTATTCTATTTTCATAACAGTGCACAAAAACCTTTACTCCACTGGCCCCATTTTCAATCACAAGCATTGTCTTCACAGAGGCTGCCTATACAGCAAGTTTCATCACAATATCTCATGCCCAATTAAAGTTATGAAGCAGAAACCATTTTTCTATTTTTAGTAACAGTGACCTTGACCTTGGCACCACCAGCCCCAATATCGAACTTGACCTGTATCTTCTGAAATGTACACCTGTGTACCAAAAAATGTTCAAATCCGTTTAGCCTTTCATGAGTTATCGTCCAGAAACCGTTTTTCTATTTTTAGTAACAGTGACCTTGACCTTGGCCCCACCAGCCCCAATATCGAACTTGACCTGTATCTTCTGATGTAACACCAGTGTACCAAAAAATTTTCAAATCTGTCAAGCCTTTCATGAGTTATCGTCCTGAAACCGTTTTTCTATTTTTAGTAACAGTGACCTTGGCCCCAATATCGAACTTGACCTGTATCTTCTGATGTTACACCTGTGTACCCAAAATTTTTCAAATCTGTCAAGCCTTTCATGAGTTATCGTCCGGAAACCATTTTTCTATTTTTAGTAACAGTGACCTTGACCTTGGCCCCACCAGCCCCAATATCGAACTTGACCTGTATCTTCTGATGTTACACCTGTGTACCAAAAAATTTTCAAATCTGTCTAGCCTTTCATGAGATATCGTCCGGAAACCATGAAAACCGACAGACCGACCGACCGATCGACCGACCGACCGACCGACAAGCTCACTCCTATATACCCCCTCAAACTTTGTTTGTGGGGGTATAATGAAACCCCTGCACTTGTTGACAGTTTTAGGCCCCTTGTCAAAATTCTGGTAAAAATGAGATATTTACACATTTATTGTTATTAATATTCAATTTAATCAAAGAGCAGCAGCAAACTCTTTTCAAAATCGAGGCCTTTGGCCAGTAGAGCTAAAAAGATTAGTTATTTTTTATAGGAGCACTAATTTGTTTAGTAGAATGTAGCCTTTTCCCTTATAACCGCGTTTTCGTTAGCACCGGCTAGTCTCAATCATGCAGGCGCTCTAATTAGAGTCAATGAACGATTTAGACCCGGATGCAAGTGTCTAGAAGATCGAGACTAAATTGGCAACATGAAAACATTTATTTCACTTCCTGATTCTTGAAAATTACGTGAACAAATCACCATTCAACCACCATTTTAAGTTTGATTAAATTTTGGACAGATGTGTTTGTTTTTATTTGGCTCCCGCTAAAAGAAAACGTATATATACTGAGCAAGAAGTGTAGAATTTCATTGACAGAGATTATCCAAAGTTTGAATTTGATTCGGACATGTTTGACGGGAATTCGGATGACCGTTACAGTGAAAAGACAGTTTCCAATC
This sequence comes from Mya arenaria, assembly GCF_026914265.1. NCBI lineage: Eukaryota > Metazoa > Mollusca > Bivalvia > Myida > Myidae > Mya > Mya arenaria. The sequence goes on from NC_069122.1 coordinate 19,730,697, forward strand.
GGTCATCTATACTTACTTCACCTGTCCAGGTAAAAACTTCAGGTGTGTATTTTTTATTGTTTTGCTGTTAATATAGCAAATATGATGTAGTTTTTGTATTATTTGTTTCCTTCAAAAATATACATTTAATGATTTATGCATGTTTTGTTTTTTTATTTTGCTACAGATCAGAGTATAGTGTTTATTTAATTCATATGCAATGTATGTATAGTAATAGAAAAATAAAGTTTGGCCAAGAAACAAGCACCACTTTTCTTGTGTTATCATCAAACTGTTTCAGTAATGCATACTACATGTACATTATACTACAATGAACATTTATGTATAATATTGCTTATTAAAATATCAGATTCCTTCATCGCAGCGGATCATGAAATTCCTGTCTCCATGAGGCAACGAGGGTGTACTTGTGGTGGAGACCTTGGTCGCCAATGAGTCAATGTTCGTGGACAGTATGATGATGCTAAAAAATAACCTGACTGACATTCCTATGTGCTTCATGCAGTCCCATGAGTTTTACAATTCACACAAAAACATCAAATAAACCGGATTGTGTATATTTTGTAAATATTAGTCAAAAAGGAAAAAAAAATGTGTCAAAAATGTATTAATCACACTTTGTGTTGTGAATAAATGTTTGTAGATTTTTTAGATGTTCATGATTGTGTATATTTAAACTATATATGGCAATCGTTCCAAGTGTTCAATATTTATGCTGATTGGTTTTTGTCTATGAAAGATATATTGCATATTTTTGTATTTTTTTTTTTAATATTTTTTTGCTATAAATGAAAATTGACACAAACAGTATTTGCAGTACAAAAGAAGTAAAAGTGTCTGGTGTATATATGTTTTCTTATACTTGTCTAAATTTGAACAAGATATCTAAAAAAAAATAAGGAAAACCTTCCAGTTTAAAAAAGGTAGGTGTTAAATTCTGAGAAAGCCAAACATCTTCCTGGTGCTGGCTGGAATTTTTCATGACATATTTGGTGCTGAAATGGTTTACAATATGGTGTAGGTTTTTTATAAATTCTCTTCCAGAACTTAGATGGCTACCAAGGCCAATTTAGTAGTCATTGCAAGAGTGATAGCTGTAGTTTATATTTGATTGCAAATGCCAATATTCATTTTGTGAGTTATTTTTCAAGTCACCTTGTCTAGTCATTTCCATGGCAGATATGACAATGTATTTTAATAGAGAATTATTTTTAACCAAGTTTTCCAAAGGAAAAGTGGAAAACCTAGTTAATAGATTTGGATATGCCATTGGGCAGACAGGTGGCCATGACCATTGGCGCTTGTGTCCAGGCTTTAACTTAGCCATGCATAGGGTATTTTGAAAAAAACTTTTCAAAAAGGTTTAAAAAACTGGAACTGGAAAACTGTGGTTTTGAGTTCTCTCATCTATTAAATAGTTTAAAGAAATACATTTGCTTGTTCTCAAATAGCATTTGTTTGATCTCAAAACTAATATTTGTAAAGAATTATCTTTTAGTGTTATCATTCTTTCACTGGATGTTATCCTTGTACTGTTTAGAATATCATTGTTTAAGTAATAATTGAATAAAATGACAGCAAAAGTGAGTTAAATGACTATATATATTTGTTCGCTCTTCGCTAAATGCAAAACAAATATTTTTATTATCAATTTGGTGTGGCCTTCAATGTACAATTATCAAATTGGGAAAAAAATACAAATGTATAAAATTTTGAGAAAAACGGACAGTTTTTCGCAAGGGGAAACAGCCTTTAGAAGGCAGTAAATTGCACCAAAAAAATCACTGGTAAGACTTAGACGGACAATAACAAACAATAAAATACTGACTGTTGATAGGATCATCCGCTTCATAGAGTGATTCGACATTCGGCTCACACTTTTTGAGCATAGGGCTTTTAGTTTCCTTTAAGACAGCCTTATAAGGCTTCCCTGCATCTATATGCTGTTTCACATAACCAGGCATGGCCACCGGAATTCCTGTCCAGGCAAGCGTATTCTTTACCCTTTCTGCCATTGATGGTGCCTCTTTAGTTGCCTCGTCAGCCATTATAGTAGATGTTCTGTAAAACATGCAAAAATAAACACCTTGAGCTTTCAGGGATAATCACTAGGTGAAACCTTTTTTTCAATAAAATAATTGGAAACAAGAGGCCCATGAGGGCCTTTGCTCAGCTGGCATGACTTTTTTAAATGTGTTTATCCAAAGCATGTACATACTATTTATAGGCAATTTACTAAACCCAAATTCAAAGAGAAGGGACAAAGGGAGATAAACACTACAATGATACATAACTTCCTGCACAAGTTATCTCCCATAGAGTATATTTTGCTAGGGCAGCAGCATGTCAAGGGCCATAATCTAGTCATGCATGGGCCAACCTGGCTGGTTTAAGAAAGGAACCAAGCTCTCATGGATATATAGCTAACTACATTCATATCAACTATTGTTTCATGGCATAGTATTCTTGTGAAAAACTCACTCAAAGACAATAGTTAGCAGGAAAAAGCTATGAATACCCACTCCATCACCAATAAGCAAACTAAGTCCAGTCATCGTATTTAAGATTTTGGATAAACCAACCCTTATTCTTACACTAGTGCACGGCATTAAAATAATAAAACAAGACCTACTACATATCTGTATCTGTAAACATTCTAGACACCAATAATGGCTTTCACACTACAGGGGAGTATGCATGAAAATTTAGTCAGTAAAGTTCATACAGTCAAAACTCACTACAAATGTATGACGAACCCTGTAATCTTCTATGTAATGTTCTCGATATGTCAAACTTTTTTCAATTAAGTTAAACACTTATTAGTATTGCCGTTTGTTTCATTCAAAATAAAAGTTATCTTAGTTCTAATTCTCCATTTTAAGCAAAGGGGCAGAAGGGAGTTGGATTGTTGATGAAGGGAAGTAGGGGAGGATGAAGGTCCTGTCAACATGTAGTGCTTGAGGCATTAGTGACAAGATATTACTGACATCTATTTCATATTTTTCGGAAACTAAATAATGCAAGTTTATTTAAAAAAAACAAAAAACCTACAAACTTCAATATATCACTGTATCAAAAACATTATTGACAGCCTGATATAAGTTTTCCGTCAAAACAAATATTTTCAAACAGTTAAGTGTTAAGTATTACTTGACAAGGGAGATCATGGCTACAGAAAACATCCTTAACAATGCGAGATTATCCAGAAGTCGGTCAACGTGTCAAGGTAAACATTCATCCTACAATTTTTTTAACCAACAAGCCCGATGATATCGTAGCCCAGGTCATTTTTTTCATCGCCACAGGCGATCAGGCCACCATTAATTTCACACACTGATACAATTATTTTACGATAACTCTAGAATTAAATATTGATTACATGAGACAAAATTGTTGAGATTGTATTACTTGACTTTCAGCATGTACATGTACTATTTCTCGAACGTACAGCTCACTCAAAGGTGCTAGGGGAGCTTACTTCGTCCAGTTGAAATAAATTAAATGTATGCATCAAAAAAAGCTTTAAAAGCTGCACTCTCACAGGGCCTTAAAAAAAAATTGTTTGATTAGGGTTACATCCTTTTCAAAAATAGGTAGGGTAGGTAGGCTTTTTTTTTTTTTTATTAGGCTTTATATAAGAATATCATTTTCATCATTGGAGAATGGTGTTAAAGCTTTCTTCTGTATAAGCATTTAAGGTTTAAACTACATATTGAAAAGCAATTTAAAAAAAAAACGAAAAAAAAAAATTGTTTTTTCATTTTTTTTTTCAAACTGACTAGAAAAACGGACGGGTCGGCGCCTATTCGGTAGGTAGGGTCGGGTAACCCGAACCACATGTATTTTTTTATTAGGCCCAGGTTGAACATTTAGACAACTTTTTTTATTTTTTGTCTTGCATTGAGCCGTTTTTTGCCAAAATGCATTGAAACCAGTTCTATAAAACCAGTGGTCGAAATTAGCACAAGGCCGCAAGCCCTGCACTGGTAAAATGTCTTCCGGGCTTGCTCAAATTCTGAAGTTTATATAGCAGGGCTTGTTCAAAAATATAATTCTATGCAATAGTATAAGAATTCGGGCTTGTTTATACGAAAGTCTAATTTCAATGACTGTAAAACTGCTGACAAAAATATAGAATGCCGATTTTAATCAAAAATTTGATGTTTTATGCATATTTCTTAAACCAGTAGTAATGGTTGAAGCCATAAAACATTAATTTTCTAACAGAAATATGAAAATCTGCGATCTGATCTTTTGTCAGCAATTTTTTATCATTGGTTTGCCAATATTTACGCAAAAATTTGCTTTTTCCAAGGCAAAATATGAAAAAGTTGTCAAAACGGTATATCTGTGAGAGTGCAGTTTTAACCTCGAACTTACTCTTCAAATAGAGTCACAGCAATCATTGTCTGCAAATATGCCCCCTTCTGTGATGCCATATATCATAGTATGTGAATAAAAGGTGACTGTTGATAATTCATCATATAATCTTCATTTATTACCAATTTTGTTTCAAAAGAAATAAGAGTAAACTAAAAGATCAGAAGTAGTGACGACCAGTCGATATTCGCAAATCCTGAATTTTTGTGAGCCCGGAAAGCATTTATCTGCTACCAATGCTGGGCTCTGGCCAATTTGTTCCACCATTTAACATATAATTTTGAGTATCTACGTTGTATTATACATCAACTCTCAGCAAGATTTGTTTCAGGACATTTTCTGTAATCCTGTTCTTTTATCCGAAAAAAGTCGTCTCCGAAACGGACTCAATTCTCAATGCATATCGACGTTAGCACAACAAATACAAACTCAAACTCCCTGGTTATAACAATCCCCCAAAAATACATGTTTAAATGTTTTATATTGAAAAATGTATACAGTACTTTCCTCAAAATGATCAAAAATTGACACTTACTTTGTTGACCTTCAGTTTCTATCCGAGCACGTACCGTACGCCTAATCGAAACACTGAAAGAAGCCAAAGAAATTTGCACAAGAGGTTACACACCACTATGAATGTGGTCCTTTGCAAAACGCGTTTCAAAAATAGTATTGTGAATAATGATGGATATTAAAATATTTTCCTCTTTCATCGCAAAAAATAATAAAACATAAAACTTGCGGCATTTGTCTTTCATTATGAAAAAAAATGTTCCTCAGTTTAAAATAATGAAACAGGTTTTTTTAGTTGTTTTAAGTGTAAGGTCGTTTTTTATATGCATTAGTGGCGCCGCCAAGAGTGAAACTATAGTTTTTCTATGATAATGAGTAAAAGAAGATGTGTGTGTGTGTGTGTGTGTGTGTTTTTGTGTGTGTGTGTGTGTGTGTGTGTGTGTGTGTGTGTGTGTGTGTGTGTGTGCGTGCGTGCGTGCGTGCGTGCGTGCGTGCGTGCGTGCGTGCGTGTGGGGGGGGGGTATGTTTGTTTACGTAGTTGTATTGGTATCTTAATTTATTTTTCTGAATAGCCCCTTATTTAAAGAGTGTTTGCTTCGCCGCTACCTGTGGGACACCCTCACGGAAAGTTAATAATTGCATGATGACTTACTTGTCATTTTCTATTTTCGGTTCGTGGATAACTAGTTCTCTTAAGCGTATCATTAATAATATTGTTTACTCGTTTTTGTGTTAAAAATGAACTTTTATCAATGAACGTAAATTAGTCCCATGTCCCAAAATATAAAAGTTAATGCACAGTGATCTGTTTAATGCTTTTGAAAACAATATATTACGTCATGCTGTAATGTACGCTAAATGGGCCATTATAATGCCAAAAGTTGAACTTTGTCCGACTCCATATTTGTTTTTGAAAAAAAAAATAAACATGACATGATAAATTGGCTTGAAACAAATGCATTTTTAATATGAATAATTAAGCTGAGTTGTGTATTCATACTGGTAGACATTCCCGTATTGAACCATGTTATAGTTATGGTCAAATACTAATTTATATGTGTGGTTGATATTCATATTGCTTTGGGAACATGTGGGAACGATATGTACTAGATACGGTTCATTCACAACTATGCAGAGCAGGGTACGGGATAATGTGCTCTGTACACCACAGATATTTACATTTGAATGTTGGCATGGTCCTTTTTGATCTTCAGAAGGCTTTCGATAGAGTAAATCATTCATTTTTAATGAAAACTAAAGGCGATGGACCTCACTAAATTGTCCATTAATTGGTTGTTTACTTGCTATTGGTTTGATATAAAAAAAACAACAACAGTAAGTTGAAATTTCAGATAAATACTCATCGTCATATACCGTTTCTTGTGGTGTGCCACCAGTGTCAATTTAAGGGCGAGTGTTGTTTTTTTTTCTAATAAATCAAAACGACATGTCTGTTGTTGTCTAAAATAGGTTAATCATTTTTGCAGACGACACAGCAAATAGAATGTCAAGTAAAAAAAAATGAAAATAGAAAATATGTTTGTTACCTGAACTTTGTAAGTGAGTTGCTAATATGCAAAAAGCTTTCCCTGTATCTAGGAAAGACTGAGTCTATTCTACGTCGGTCACAACAATGATTTGAATCCCAATCTAAAGTTGATATAAAATGTGATGGCCAATCTATAGAATCAACGAATTTTGTCTTCAATTGATCAAAATGTGTCCCTTTAGTCTATTGCAATGTCTATTATTAGAAAATCAAATGCAATGTATCTTTATATGAAAATAGAAGGAATAAAGATCGGGACCTAGCAACGACCTCGACCAAGATGCAGTTCTCGAATTATTCCCCGCTCGAGTTACAGCAGTTTTACTATAGATTACTTGTGATACTTGTGTGTTTTATCAAAAAATCGTAAGATAAGATTGTACTAACTATTTTATTTAGTTTATAGTAATCAATGACGCATTTTTATTTTATTTGCTTATTAGTCGGATTTTTCATCGAAAAATTACGGTTTATAGAATGGCGAATACCGGGCGGGCCGTCGGTCGGGCGTGAATAATTCTGCGTTAAAGTTTTCATTTTATGTAATAAAATCAAGAGTTTTTATCCAATTGTTATCAAACTTGGTCAGACTAATTTTCGGCATGTTATCTTGAATATATGTGAATATGGGTCATCTCGGGTCAAAAACTAGGTCACTAGGTCAAATATTTAGAATAAATATTTCACGGTAATAAATTCAACAAGTTTTATCAAATCTTGATGAAACATGGTCAGAATGCTTTTCTGCATTGTATATTGCATATTTTTATGGGTCCACCCGGGTCAAAATCTAGGTCACTAGGTAAAATCTTAGGAAAAATATTTCCACGTCATGAATTCAACATTTTTTGTCAAATCTTTATGTAACTTGGTCTGAATATTTTTCTGCATACTATCTTGAAAGTTTTTTTAAAATGGGTCATCCCGAGTCAAATTCTAGGTCACTAGGTCAAATCTTAGGAGAACGAATTCCACGGTCATAAAAAATAATTACTTTTTGTCAAATCTAATTGAAACTTGGTCAGAATATTTGTCTACATGTTGTCTTAAACATTTGTGAATATGGGTCACCTCAGATAAAAAAAACTAGGTCAATAGGTCAAATCTTAGGAAATATTTTCCTGATGTCATATTTTTTATATGCTTACCAAACCTATCAATATCAGTCAACAACTAAATTCAATTGCTAATTTATAACACACATCCCGATCATTAACTTTTAAAATATTTGTGTACATGAAATCTTAGATGATAAAAGTGTATCATCTAGGGTCAAAAACTAGGTCTCTGGGACAGATCTTATTGGAAAAGCTGCTGTATTTATAAAATGTTCATTTTTCTCACACAAATGGAATAGTTCTGTTGATCAGGTTATTTGCATGAACGATATCTCCGATAAGTATAAATATGGGTCTTTTTGGTTAAAATAATAGGTCACTAACTCAAATCCTAGGTTTGCAAAATTGCATCGTCAAATAAAAAACCCGGCTTTAATGCGGCGTTGCCGCATTGGCGTCTTGTTAAATATTAAGTCACTTAATTTACCATTCTTGTCTTCGCTATATATTAGTTCATCATTTTAGCTAGATATTTATGTGTTTGTGTTTCTCAATGTATTTTCTTTGACAACCCTAATGTGACAATATAATATAGTGTTCAAAAGTCCTTCTATTTCACACAACACAATGAAAATAATAGTTTTATTTGAAGTATTTGTTTGTGATATCCCTGACATAGCATGTTGATTGACATGGACTTATAAAATCGTATTTTTTACAGCTGTATGTCTTAATTTTAAATTAGCATGCAAATTGTACATTTTATGCTGAAAACAATCAATTGATCAATCTACAGTTGTTAGTTCCATTCGGAACTCCTCGGCCATTTTTATCGAAAATAACATCGGATGTATGCCGGTACATCAGTTAAGTAGTTCGTAAATTTTTGAATTATATCATTAATTAAGTGTAGTGTTTTAAAGTTGTATTTATTGTTCTAAGTTTAAAATGATTGCCAGTGAAGTGAATAATTGCAAACATCATTATGATTCCCAAGAGTTAAGTCATATATTTTAACTGTTAAATAAAATTACTACGCGATCTACTTGCAGCGGACTTAAACGTACCACTTTTTGAGTATGTAAACCGTCCAAATACATCCGAGGTTGTTTTCGATCAAATGGCCGAGTAGCTCCGAATGACCCTAAAGGTGTTTCAGTCTACATAGTGAGGAAACCAAATTTCTGTATACGATGTTTGACGATAATCGAAAATGCTATCTGATCAGATGCCTTCATGCTATGATACGTTCGTAGTGGATGGGTTCGAACCCTAGCAAAGCTCTTGCAGTCGGATACGTTTACGGGCAATTGTCGAACACCTATCAAGAAAGTCTCGTATCATTGGCCCCAAAACGTGGCGAAATAGTGCGGGTTTCTGGTGCGGGAGTCCCGGTGTGCTCAAGCTCTTTTAAATGCGTTTACTTTCTGTGAGTGAGACTTAATTTGGATCATTTTCATTTTTAACCGGATATTGTTATTGCCGTTCCACACGAAAGCAGCGAAGCGGTATCAGAGAGTGCTTTGCTTAAAGTGACACTCTTATTCAAAATCAATACATACCAATGCATTACAAACATAAAATTTTGAATGATAAACCTTTAACTAGTTACAAAATAATGCATTTATGGAAAATTTTAATTACTGATAACATTATTGTAACCATGTATTAAAAAGCTGAAAACGCCAAAATATTAAATAGTTGGTGAATACTAAAAGATTTACTGCGATCTTATATTGTCTCATAAGCTAGATATACTGTGTTTGCTACACATTCCTTTCAAATTAAACACGGTATACTTCATAAGAACCATTGTTTTCAACATGTATTCTCCCTTTTTGGTATATTAAAAATTGTATTAGTTGAGGTAAATCTTATGCGGGAGTAATAGTGCCTCGGCGTTCTTACCAAACGTAATTAAAAGTAAACACCTCTATATACAAACGAGATTTATTAATTTATATAACACAACGAAACACTAGCTTTAGAAAAATGTCCATTTTATGTTGAAGCATACCAGCCGACTACACCATCAACCCTGAAAAGTTACAAAAACACATGAATTATAGCTTAAAGCTGCACTCTCACAGATATACCGTTTTTACAACTATTTTATATTTTGTCTTGGAAAGAGCAATTTTTTGTGTAAATATATGCAAACCAATGATAAAAGATTGCTGACAAAGGATCAGAAAACAGATTTTCATATTTCCTTTCGATAATTAAGGTTTTATGGCTTAAACCGTTACTAACGGTTTAAGAAAAATGCATACAAGATCAATTTTTGAACTTAAATATAAAAATCTGCGATCTAATTTTTTGTCAGCAGTTTTATATAACTAGTGTCCATGCATTTTCGCAATAATGGGCTCGTTCCAAGACAAAAAAAGTTGTCAAAACGTTCAAACTGTGAGAGGGCAGCTTTAAAACTGATACATTGCTATATTTGAGTATTCGTATTGGTTATGAGAAAGTTCGCAAAATGTTGTAGTCCAAAGCTGTGAGCATTATAACCTGTGTTATTCCTCCGAGGATCAAAAATGATTGTCAGCACATCAGATACAAACACAACATTATAAAATATTACTTTGATATTCCCATGTTTATGTGTAAGACGTGCTCAAAATCAGCACATAAGTTATTGGATATCAAATGAAAACGACGCACGTGTTGTAGTATTAATGACGAATTTTAACCCCACCGAGTGAGGGCGAAAACAGTCTCTCCCTACTTAAACATAGAGAAAAGAAAAGCGAAAAAGTTATATACGCTTCTTTATGTAATGCACCAGTCAATTGTAACCATGGTCCCCCAGATCCGGGGCATAGCGGGGACTTTGGCTTTTGGTCCAGCAAAGCCCGGGTAAAGTCCCCGTCCTGCGGGGACGAACTAATGGTTAAATCCCCGCCAAATTCCCCCGCACCCAAGGGACCCTTAGGTAAGGCCCATTCCCCGCTGTATTTTGCTCGAAGACAAAAAACCGCATTCACCCGGCACTGCGGGGCCAACTGGAAGGTAAAAACACGACCCGTTTCCCCGGCTATCCCCGGTATACCCCGGACCGGCGGGGGTGGGGGGCGTGGTTACAATTGACTGGTGCATAATTATTTATTCACTTAAAACGTTCTCGCTTTCACCTCCAGTATGCTTACCAGCAACACAGGCGGTGAGGTAACTGGCCAAGGTGCCCGTAATCAGCACACGGACAGTCAATTTCGATAGTTCCGTCGTACGGCTAGGAATAAGACTTGACATTGCTCCGACGAGCATCCCTAGAAGACCAACGCTTGCAAATCCACAAAGAGCGAACGTTAAAATAATCACACTTCTTTCCTACAAAGAAATATCTTTTAAAGTGACACTCTTATTCAAAATCAATACATACAGATGTATGACAAACATCAATTTTGACTGATTTACCTTTAACAATTTACTGAATAATGCATTTATGAAAAGTTTTAATTGCTGATAACAATATTGTAATAATTTGCGCTTTCTGCTATTAAATTCACTGTTAAAATCTTGTTATCAGTAATTCATATCAATATATCCATAAATGCATTATTTAGTAAGTAGTTAAAGGTTCAGCACTCAAAATATATATTTGTTATACATGTGTATGTATTGATTTTGAGTAAGAGTGTCAATTAAATGATTGTAGCGGTCTTAGGATCCAGATAGTAATTAATATTATCCATGAATGCATTATTTAGTCAATAGTTTAAGATGTATCAGTCAAAATTTATGTTTGTTAAACATGTGTTTGAATTGATTTTGAATAAACTAAAAATTATAATACCGAATATGTAAAAATATATATATATATATTTTTAAATATGCACTTTGTACTGTATAATATACTAACAGTTAGTATATTATACAGTACAAAGTGCATATTTAAAAAAATAATAATATTTTTTTACATATTCGGTATAATCATTTTTAGTAAGGAATTATAAGATTTTTTTTTTGATTTTTTAAAAAAAATGATTGAGTCTGAAAATCCGGTGCCAGTGATTTATCCATACCGACATAACGCCTCCAGTTAAGGTCCTATTTTCGTGCTTAAGAAATATATCATCCTCTACATAGAACCACGTTGTGTTGTATTGCAATTCATAGCGGGTCAGCACATCGTTGTTATCAACTATCTGTCCAAGTTTCAGATACGAAACACCAGCGTTTGCCAAGGTCCTTAATCCGAGAAGTTCGGCAGCTTTGAAACAGTCTGACACAGAAATGCCCATCAGGAAAACCAGGGGGTAAAATGCATACGACAAAATAATCTGAAAATAAGGAAGGAACGAAAGATAACAAGCCTGTTGTATTTCAGTCAAAAAGTGGGCATAACTCAACAATATTTAAATCAAGAATTATGGGCCTAGCCATGCATGTCCTTATTCACCATGGCAACAATTTGTACAAATAAGATAATAACAATTACAGGGACAGGGCCATTTTTGAGAGTTTCAAATATACAGTGTGTGTATACCACGTGATAAATTGCGTCATAAATGCTACGTCGGAAGGCAACATTTTGCTTCGAATGAAGACTTAAAACAAGATAATTTGACTATTTCTTCACCATTTTAGATAAAACATAGCGCAGTCTACGCCTCTTACAGAGCCCCACCTTCGGTCTTTTACCAGAGTTCGATTGAGAGTTTAGTTTCTTCAAACACTTCAAAAAAACTTTTCACAATACGGCCGTCTGACGGAGCACTGTCAAAACATTATTATGGAAACATGTTTGTTGAAGTGTTTGTTGAAACTAATCACCTAATCAAACTTCGGAAATGAAACAAATGCGGGGCTCTTTAAGCGGCATAGACTGCCCTTTGTTTTATTTAAAATGGTGTAGTATAAGAAAAGTTATCTTTGATTGTAGTCTTTATTTTATGTAAAATGTTGCCTTCCGACGTAGCATATATGACGTAATGTATCACGTGGTATACACACACTGAATATAAACCCTATTTAGCCGCACAAGGTAATGTTTTAAAAAGTTTATATTGATGATAAAGGTTAAAGTTTCTATGCACTATATCACAGACGACACCAAGGCTATAACAATAACTCAACCTTTTGTCGTTCCAAAACAGACGAGATAAAAAAACAACAACATAAAACGTGCATGCCATTAAATACTTGTGTTAAGTGTTTGTTATTTTAAAATAATTTATTTCGCCTTGGAATGTAATTTATTAACTGAAATCATAGTAGTCTGTTTACTAAATACAATGACAAATATGTGGATCTAGAAGCAACCACAATATTGTCGTAATTTAGCATTCGTCTAGTGTTTTTACACTTCATCTAAGTTAAATAGGAAACTTAAAATTATTTGAAATCCCACAAAACATTACACTAAACGTCAGGTGCAGGTCTACTCTGTTCGCAAACCATTCCACAGTTTTGTCCGCCATCTCGATAACCGACAAAAACACGATCATGTTTGCAACGATACTCGCTGTCAACTTTACTCCTGCCTTTGTTCCTATTACAAGAGCTTCTAGCATATTGTCCCCCGTTTGAATACTGTAAAAAAAAACTTGCATTCACAGCAAATACAATCACCAAACCATTATTTGAAAACATGTCTGATATCGATTAGCTGTCTTTCATATCATCAACTAATATATTGTCAAGAATTTGTTCCAAAACCGGTAACACTTTGCTCAATAATAGAATGTTTTATTTATGTAAGTAATGCATTTTAGCTTTTAGCTTATTGCTATTTTTTTGGTAAATCTACAAATGAATGCTAATCAGTTCATCTACGACCTGACCGCGGTTATAAAAGGTCTTTTACTTCAATTTCTTAATTATGTATGATAGTGCGCGTTAGATTTTGCATACCAACTGTGACCTAGTTTCATGGTACAGGGAATACAGAGGTCATTCGCGGAACACACCGACAACAAAATTCACACAAAAACACACACAAAGAATACATTAATAACATACATGTATACATTGAATAACAACAAATTTATCACAATAGTTAGGAACGGCCTGCGATATAGAGGAATTAAATCTGGGAACAAAATCAACTCCTAGTTTTCGGTTAGTAGTCGATTCCGTAAAGAGCGTATTTGGCTATGAACAATAAACCCAAAAACAACTATATAAAAATTGTTAGTATTTCAAGAAAACTCACTTGCTAGTTCAGCTAAAATGAGTTTATTTACCTCTTTTTTGTTGGCTTCATTTTTGTTTCGGCATTTGTGCTTGTACTAATTGGAGCAGATTTCTCACTCTGACTCTCTGTTTCTTCTTGTTTAACAGATCCATTAATGTCGTCATCATGGTGAGCAAGACTCTCAGTTGTGTCAACTTTTAATTCTAAAACGTGTTCATTTGTATTGTTGTTGCAAAATTTGGGAACTGGAACGTTACCATTTACTTTGATGGTATCCAATGATAACTTTGGATTATCGTCAACAATACTTTTCGTTGAATCCAGACTAACATCGACTTCTACTTCTTCTTTAAGAGCTTCGTTAAGTTCTTTGTCACAATCGGGAAACATCAACTTTGCACAAACAAGAGCGGCTGGTGCCGACATTGCTGAAGCCGACAATAAGTGTGAAGCTGGAACCTGTAGCATTTATTTAAACCCGTATCAGAGAGTAAACACGCATCACTTTTTCTATTTCGTTTTCAATTGCAAGAGTGAAAGTGGTGCCCGTCTCTACTTAACAGTGACTTGATTCCGCGTTCCACACAAAGGAAACGTTCTATTGGCCTCTAAAAACTTGGTCAACTTCAATCGGAAACAACCTCGGATGTATTGATATGACTTCGCGTTCTATTTGCAGCGTAGTCAGATGTAAATAATTTTGACATTGTAAACCGTCCATATGCATCCAATGTTGCTTCTGATGAAATATGGCCGAGGTGCTCCGATTGCTCACGAACTCGGGTGTGATTTATATAAGCTCCCAGTAATCTTTTCAGTTGTGCTAACATAAATCAGTATTAGTTTATAACTATTATATTTATTTGATGCATGAAGTATGTCTCTTTTGTGAAGAAAAGCTTTACTCTATAATGAATCACCGTCGAGGCCGTGTCCAGGGTAAAAACTGTATTGATATTCTTTGTGAAGGCCAATAGAATGCTATCTTGCTGGTAACTAAACTAAATCTGACATATTCGGAACTCCTCGGCCATTAAATCGAAAACAACCTCAGATGTATTTGGACGGTTTACATACTCAAAAAGAGGTACGTTTAAGTCCATTGCAAGAAGATCGCGTAGTAATTTTATTTAGCAGTTAAACTTTATGACTTAACTCTTCGAAATGTTAATAATGTTTGCAAAAATACACTGGCAATCAATCTAAACTTCGATCAATAAATACAACTCTAAATCACTACATTTAATTAATGATATAATTCCAAATATTATGCACTACTTCAACTGATGTACCGGCATACATACGAGGTTGTTTTTGATAAAAATGGCCGAGGAGCTCTGAATGTTGTTTTCGATAAAAATGGCCGAGGAGCTCCGAATCTGACATCGTGTTAAGATACGAAACATAAAAGGTCCAAATACATTGACATGGTCCGAATGTGATGCAGACATTATATCCAATGTCACGTTTAACGTTGGTTGGTGACATATAAAGTTTTGTACAGTCTGATTTGCTATAGTTACCCCGAACTGTGCAAACTTGATCAAAGCAGAGCCCCCGCAAGAAGCAAACCAATTCGTCATCAGAGCAAAAAGGTGAGATGTCGGCATACCCTCGATGTACTCAACTACCAGTAAAGCTGATTCAATCTGTAAAACGAAAGTCGTACACATGTTCACACACCAATACTTACACCTAATCTTCCATTCCTTAAAAGAACAGCTTTTCCGCAATTGCGAATATTTTCCTTTTAACATGAGACAACAGCAAAAGGAAAGCATTCATTCATCAATTGACAATCACTATTAATTTACATATAAGTATTATATCAGTACTGATAACCTCCCAAATGAGCATTAACATCTATTATGCACAATGTTATTGATAAACTAAAATATTACATTTGTGAAATGTACATGGTTATACTGTTGTGTCGGGGATATGAACGCAGTTGGGCTAGTAAAAGGTACGCGTGGAGTCATCCACACACACGCACGCTCGCTCGCTCGCTCGCACGCACGCACGCACGCACGCACGCACGCACGCACGCACGCACGCACGCACACACACACACACACACACAAGATATGGTTTTTTTTTCTGTATTCTATAAAATGTATTTATTTAATAGATATATCAAATCTATTTTTTAATAATAATATAAGAATAATGGAAAAGATGCGCAATGAAATGTATACAAACCCCTCCAAGAAATATATTGGCGCAAGCATTGACAGCTTCCGGGGCAGAAACATCCAAGACTACAGCGAGAACTTTTCCCAATGATTTCACAATGAACTGAATCGTTCCCAAGTAGATAAGCACTTGAATCACCGCGCAAAACACTATTATGGCTGGCACCGTCTGCAAATAAAGGTGTGCAATATAACTAAAAAGGCATGTATTTCAAAAATATTCTGTAAGAATGGGCATTTTCAAACGCATGTGATACAAAAACAGTATAAAGGCACAGAAATGAAACAGAATTTTCAATATAATTAAGACCGTTCATTGGCAGTAATGCAGGTGTTACCTGTTCATTGGCACCAACCGTCAACTAGCAGCAATCGTTTGTGGAAACCGATCACTGGCAGTAATGGTGGGTGTAAACCGATCACTGGCAGTAATGGTGTGTGAAAACCGATCACTGGCAGTAATGGTGGGTTGAAACCGATCACTGGCAGTAATGGTGGGTGGAAACCGATCACTGGCAGTAATGGTAGGTGTAAACCGATCACTGACAGCAATGGTAGGTGTAAACCGATCACTGACAGCAATGGTAGATGCAAACCTCTCATTGACAGCAATAGTATGTGTAAACCTCTCATTGACAGCAATGGTAGCAATTGTAGGTGTAAACCTCTCATTGACGGCAATGGTAGGTGTTAACCTTTCATTGACAGCAATGGTATGTGTAAACCTCTCATTGACAGCAATGGTAGCAATGGTAGGTGTAAACCTCTCATTGACACCAATGGTAGGTGTAAACCTTTCATTGACAGCAATGGTAGGTGTAAACCTCTCATTGACAGCAATGGTAGGTGTCAACCGTTCATTGACAGCAATGATAGATGTAAATCTTTCACTGACAGCAATGGTAGATTTAAACCTTTCATTGACAGCAATGGTAGGTGTCAACCTGCCATTGCTGTGGCTGGTGTCAACCGTTTATTGACAGCAATGGTAGGTGTAAACCTTTCATTGGCAGCAATGGTAGGTGTAAACTTTTCATTGGTAGCAATGGTAGGTGTAAACCTTTCATTGGTAGCAATAGTAGGTGTCAACCGTTCATTGACAGCAATGGTGGGTGTAAACCTTTCATTGACAGCAATGGTAGGTGTAAACCTCTCATTGACAGCAATGGTAGGTGTAAACCGTTCATTGACAGCAATAGAAGGTTTAAACCGTTCATTGACAGCACTTAAAGGTGTTAACCGTTTATTGACAGCAATGGTAGGTGTAAAACATTCATTGACAGCAATAGTTGGTGTAAACCGTTCATTGACAGCAATAGTAGGTGTAAACCGGTCATTGACAGTAATGGTAGGTGTAAACCGTTCATTGACAGCAATGGTAGCCGAAAACCATTCATTTACAACAATGGTAGGTGCAAACCGTTCATTGACACCAATGATAGGTGCAAACCGTTCATTGACACCAATGATAGGTGCAAACCGTTCATTGACACCAATGATAGGTGCAAACCGTTCATTGACACCAATGATAGGTGCAAACCGTTCGTTGACACCAATGATAGGTGTAAACCGTTCATTGACAGCTATTAACAGAATCCTGGTCTCAATATCAATATTAACCCATTTTACCACGTTAAATCAAAAGTTATTACAATTCATATATTTTTATTACTTTTAAGAGCGCGTTCTATCATATAATATGTTGATTTAAATCTTTGGTCAATATTCCAATGGAAAATTATTCAAAAGCCAAAAAGAGGATAACAATTCTTTTTAACAATTACTCAAGGATATTGTTTACATCTATATTTATTTTTTCTTTGAAATATTGTCAATTTATATCAACAATTTCCATTAAAAAAGTGCTTTCCGTGGCATTGGGGTTAGGATTCTGTAGAATAACGACCTACATAAGGGTATATCACTGTTGTAGAAATTTCTCATAACAAAAATAGGAAACAATTCATATGCCTAGCTCCTCGGCCGTTTTTATCGAAAACAACCTCGGATGTATTTAGACGGTTTACATACTCAAAAAGCGGTACGTTTAAGTCCGCTGCAAGTAGATCGCGCAGTATTTTTTTATTTAGCAGTTAAACTTTATGACTTAACTCTTGGGAATCTTAATTATGTTTGCAAAAAAAACCACTTCACTGGCAATCAATTTAAACTTAGATCAATAAATACAACGCTAAAATACTACATTTAATTAATGATATAATTCAAAAATTTACGAACTACTAAAACTGATGTACCGGCATACATCCGAGGTTGTTTTCGATAAAAATGGCCGAGGAGTTCCGAATGGTTTTGGAGATGTAAGTGGAAACAAAGAACTTTTTTCTGTGGCCTTACCTGGAAGGCGAAAGGGTGGTCAAGAAATTTCGGACCGAACACATATTCCGCCCCAACATCTGAATACTGCATAAATTCTTCAAGCCTTGCAGCAAACCAATTCACAAGGTAACGTCCTATAGGATCAATAAATAATTTATCCACTTTTTTATAAATGACAATTTAACACTCGATATGTCGAAGTCGTCGTCAATCAATACTTCGAGATAACGAACATTTCGATTAATCCAAATTGGACCAAGATTTCGAAACTTTATTTTCTGTGCATGGCGTTTTTACAAGCATGAAATCAGCAACAAAAGTGTTTACTCTTATATCATTCTGTCTCTTTTTTTACTTTATGGACGTTCTTTTCATTCTGCTATATGTCAGGTTCATTTGATGATTTCATTATCTACCTATTCCAATTAATAGATCATTTGCAAAGTATGATTTATGCTCATTCACAGTGTGTGTATATCACGTGATTATTACATCCTATATACTACGTCGGAGGGGAACATTTTGCTTAAAATGAAGATTTAAATCAAACATAACTTTCCTTTTACTACACCATTTTAGATAAAACAAAGGGCAGTCTATGCCGCTTAAAGAGCCCCGCCTTCGTTTTATTACCGGAGTTTGATAGGGTGATTACTTTCACCAAACACTTAGACAAACCTGTTTCCAAAATAATGTTTTGACAGTGCTCCGTCAGACGGCCGTATTGTGAAAAGGTTTGTCGAAGTGTTTTAAGATATTAAACTCTCAATAAATCTCTGGTAAAAGACCGAAGGCAGGGCTCCGTAGGCGGCGTAGACTGCGCTATGTTTGTTTAAAAATGGTGAAGAAATCTTTGTTTAAAGTATTCATTCGAAGCAAAATATTGCCTTCCGACGTAGCAAGTATGACGCAATTTATCACGTGGTATACACACACTGATTCACAAGGTAACCAACTGCAATAACATTATGCTTACCTGAAGACGACTTCAGTATGAAGTATCCGATGTAACACTGGATGCAACAGCCCCAGAAAATGCAATGCCAATTAATCTGCAATTAATGAATAAAGTATAATTAAGTTATAGTTTGATGACATGAAGTAAGATCTTAGTGATTAAGAACGGGCGGAATGGGCGTAGCGAACTAGCCTTTCTTAACCATAAAGATATTAATTCAGGTATAACTGACTTAGAATACGACCGCATTGGCTGGCACATTGCAAACGCAAAATCTGACGCAGGGAGTGTGTATCGGGTGAGGGGCAGTAGTTGGACCCCCGTAGACACCCGCGGAAGTTTGAAATCCTAATGTTTAAGCCTTATACTTAATGATTGCCTATCTGCAATTTCATTGGCTAAAAATGTAGGTTGTATTCCAATTAATGGAAATGTTTTAGCTATTTTTAATTATAGGCTTGTTGAATATTGTAAAAAAATGACATTGACAACTTCAATGTTTTTGCACTGAGTTCGTCTTCAGTTCAATTTGAATCATAATTGTGTAACCCCCTCCCCACTGTTGTACAATGGACTTCGTCATTTTCTATCCGAATTCAGCTAAACAAATACTATTAAAATGCCTTCTGCGTACCGCGTACGTACCACCGTCTTGAGTACCGAGAACTCTCAGTTATATTCAATTGGGCTTAAATTGTGTTAAGTTATTGGATAGTATTCAATACGCGACATGAGTCAATCTCATGGTTATACGTGATTGACGTCATTCACTCTATTGGGTCAGTTATTAAAAACAAGAATCCGATTTGCTACATCATTCTAAGATTCAATTAAGACCAATATTGAATACCAGCCATTGCATGATGATGTTAATAATTAGGATTTAAGGGAATTGTAAGGTGTAATACACAGGCTATTTACTACTTCTTTTGTTCCTGTTTGATTAAAGCTGCACTCTCACAGATTGACCGTTTTGATACAAAAAAATGACGTCAAATGAGCCAATTTTTGCGTAAATGTCTTGAAACCAGTGATTCAACACTGTTGACAAAAGTTCAGATCGCAGTTTTTTTTGTGTGTTTTTTGCGTTCGATAATTAATGTTTTATGGCTAAGCTTTATTAACGTTTAAAGTAAAATGAAATTTTCTACAGTTTTCCAAACAATTGAGATCTGTTCTATTGTGAGTTAGATTATATGACTGCCTTGAAGGCATTGATACCAAAATCAGCTGATTCTGAGACAAAAACTAAAATAGGCCAATCTGTGAGAGTGCAGCTTTATAGTAATATAATTTACTTTTAATATTTTTAAAATAAATCCGTAAGTGTTGATATGTTGTATTATCAATTATAAATATGAAAAAAAATAATCCAGCTAGTTGTACATTACCTGCCTTTTGTTGTTTGACATAAAAAGATCCAGCTAGTTGTTCATTACCTGCCTTTTGATGTTTGACATGATAAAATCCAGCTAGTTGTAAATTACCTGCCTTTTTGATGTTTGACATGAGAAAATCTAGCTAGTTGTATATTACCTGCCTTTTGTTGTTTTACATGAGAAAATTTAGCTAGTTGTACATTACCTGCCTTTTGTTGTTTGACATGAGAAGATCTAGCTAGTTGCACATTACATGACTTTTATTGTTTGACATGAGAAAATCCAGCTAGTTGTACATTAGCTGCCTTTTGTTGTTGACATGAGAAAAATCCAGCTAGTTGTACTTTACCTGCCTTTTGTTGTTTGACATGAGAAAGAGGAGGAGCAGGAATGCCAGAAAGCCACCAAGGGAAATCAATTTGCGTGGTTCTGCTAGGATGACCTCGATGACCAGATAGGTCAGTAACACACCAGCATTTAGTATGTACAGAAACCTGAGAATATGAAATCAGTAAATTTGTGAAAAAATAAGGCTTTGTCGGATACCGCAGTGAGATACATTCAGTTTGGCGGTTTAACAGTTTATAAGGTCTGTATGCGCATAGTGGCTGCAATATGGCTTGACCCCCAACGTATCCAGTTTTGGTGTTAAAGCGAAATAAGGAAGCTTTTAAGGGGGATTTAATCTCATTAAAGGATTGATTCTTATGTTTCGTCCGTTCATGCAGTATGAACGCTCGGCCGCGATTTGCAAATCCATGAAGCGCCTGCGCTTGTATGTGTACTTGTGCGTGCGTGAATGTACATGTGCGTGCGCGTCCGTGTGTGTTAAATAAACAGTATGAAAGACACCATCATCGCAAAGTTTGTTTTATATAATTTAGAGTTAATTTGACTTAGTCAACTCACCATCTTATTATCCTGGGTCGTTGTCCAGAATGATAGGCAGCATGAACTATTGCTAAAATTCCTCTGATGCCATTTTGGACAAACTCATTTAGCTTGATCTTTCGCCAGAATATCAGCCACACGCCGAGGCATGTAAAAACAGTGAGACGAACAGACGGTTCGTCACCGAAATGACAATACATGGCATACCCATAATACATCAAAAAGAGTACCAAAAGTGCATAGTTCCTCAAGGACGTCACAATCTCCTTGTTTTGCAACAAAAACTTTTTCATTTCAGAAAGACCCCTTGGGTTGGTTTCACGCAAAATTTAAGACGAAAAAAAATGTTGCTTCTGTAATCCTATAATCCGATGAAACTGTAAAAATAGGATATCAATCAAATGACCGAATGGTCTTTGAATTGTCCGTTATTTGTGAAACCGGCACTGCCTGATATCTAACTTGTTATGTTATGAACTAATGTTTTGAAATTGTCGCACGGAGAAAGGAGATCATGGCCTTATATCGAGTGCAATGTCGGATTAAGGTAGGGGTAGGGACGCATCCAGCGCCCCCCCCCCCAAAAAAAAAAAAATAATAATAAATAAATAAATAAAAATATTAATAATAATCGTTTACGTTAATTTTTATGTCAATATCGGACATAAAAAGAGTAATAAAATACACTCAAAATGCACAATTTCGGACTAGAATTTTTTAAAATTTTCCTGGTGGAGTACTAAAAATATCCTGTCAACTATTTAGGCCAATTAAATCATTCGGTTCTGAGGGATGGTCGAATGTTAAAAGGTTATGCCCCTAGGCTACACCCCCTCTAAAGTCAATTCCTGGATCCGCCCATGGAGTGTAATCAGAGGGTTCATAATTGGGTAACAAAATACGGTTTACAGTGTGTGACATAAATACGTGCGGAGTTAAGGAAAAAAACCTAGACAAACAAATTCAGAATTGCGCTGTACGATAAATATGTTACGTTCAGGGAGTTCATATGTCTATCACGATATTTCGTCGTGGTTAATATTGAGTTTTCTACAAAAAAATGGTTTTGGTTGTGTTTATTTGAATCGCGAGCAAGTGCTGCGTTTATATGTTCGACATTTGCCCCTGGGGTAAATTTGCCCCCGAGGAAAAATATATATCAACGTTTCAACGTGCGTTTACATGGCGATTGAAAAATAAAATGCTAAATAAGATTACTACGCGATCTACTTGCCGCTGAGCGGACGTAAACGTACCGCTTTTTGAGTATGTAAACCGTCCAAATACATCCGATAAAAATGGCGGAGGAGCTCCGAATGCAACCCGGGGTTAACCCAAAATACCAAATAATTTGTTGTTTAACCATTTTCGCCTCCCAATAGTAGATGAGGCTACGAATTTAACAAGGACAAATGCAGGTGTATGGTGTAAAGCAAAGGTCCCACGAACCTACCATATGTAAACCTCGATGGCAGCCTAATCAATTCATCTGAAACCAATCCCTATCATGTCATGACGCTATTCAGAACCGCTACAACAAAGGAAGATCCTCTCTTTTATTAGGCTCGCTTCAAGTGTCGAAGAAAACAATGGAGACGTGAATCCCCTGTGTGTGTGTGTGTGTGTGTGTGTGTGCGTGCGTGCGTGCGTGCGTGCGTGCGTGCGTGCGTGTGTTATAAATATCCTTTTAACTTTCAATTTTGATATTATCAATACTTTATTTTCATGCAACTGCACACTCTATTTGAATAAAATCATTCAGTGGAACTTAGGGATTGTTGGATTATTATGGACTTGTTGGATCTTATGAACAAAATGAAAGGAGAGGATTATGTTTTGATAATAGAATAGGTTTTGGATTGAGTAAATATACATCATGACACTCTGTTAGGGGATTATCAAATAAAACGTGGTTGAATGTTAGACTGTCAGAGAATTTTAGGCGCTACATATATATATATATACATAGGGGGAAGTGAAGATATACACTGTAGAAGAGGGGAAGAAGGGATGGAAAGAATGTAGATTAGCAGAGGGGAAGAAGAAGGAGAGAATGGACGTTCGAAGAGAGGAAAGAAGGGATGGGAAGAATGGAAGTTAGAAGAGGGGAAGAAGAGTGGGGAAGAATGGAAGTTATAAGACGGGAAGTAGGAGGGGAGAATGGAGGTTAGACGAGGGGAAGAATGGAAGTTAGAAGAAGAGTGGGAATGAATGGAGGTTGGAAGACGGGAAGAATGGAAGTTAGAAGACGGGAAGTAGGAGGGGAGAATGGAGGTTAGAAGAGGGGAAGAAAGGTTGGTTAGAATGGAAGTTAGAAGAGAAAGGAAGTTAGAAGAGGGGAAGAAGGGTGGGGAAGAATAGAAGTTAGAAGAGGGGAAGAAGGTCGGGGGAGAATGGAAGTTAGAAGAGCGGAAGAAAGAGGGGAGAATGGAGGTTAGAAGAGGAGAGGAAGGGTGGGGAAGAATGGAGGTTAGAAGACGGAAAGAAGGAGAGAAGAATGGAAATTAGAAGAATGGAAGTAGGAGGGGAAATGGAAGTTAGAAGAGGGGAAGAAGGAGGGGAAAATGGAGGCTAGAAGAGAGGAAGAAGGGTGGGGAAGAATGGAAGTTAGAAAAGGGAAGTAGAGCAATGGTTATATATAAGATAATATACATAGAACAGAGAAAAACTGCAGGAAAGAGAGTGATAAAGCAGAGTTAACAGGTAGGGTGATGAAGAAAAGATTCAAAATGGAGAGTAGCGGATGGTGAGAACAGGTAAGGAGTAAGGGTAAGTTGAGATAAGAAGAAGAGGAATCGCGCATTAGTGCTAGTAGTAATCGTCGATTTGATAGTTCTCGTAACATGCGCGACCACATACGCATGTACGATGGTGACTCTGAGAGTCAGTGGAAAGACAGAAGAGAAGACAGATCTCGTACCATGCACGACCACACGTACGAGTGGTGGCTCTCACTCTGAGAGCCAGGCTCGAAAACCAGCAAGGCTGGTTCCCGTACAAATGCATCCAAGGTTAGAAACCCTGGATCGAGATTGTGTTAGAATATAACATTTGGAGGTTTAAATGACAGATTGATATATCCCTTTCCGTGGAAATGTGATTTGTATGAATGTTCGCAGTGATGCACAGAAAACCTAAATGTTATAAAATCATATTTTTAGAGTTTCATTCTAGGTCGATAATTTTTCAAAATTGAGGTTTTTGTGCTATTTTAGCGATTTAGTAATATTCTTATGTCTTCCGGTTTTGCCGTGTTTTCTCCAGTCTATCTATATTATTATTAATAAACTATATAAATAATCTATAAATAAATGTATTATTAATATGACAATGCTTTACGTGTCTGGCCTTTACAATAAAAGGTGCGAACAAAAGGGCCATGAATGAAAAGGTTTGAAACTTTAGTTGCATATCTGTAGTATATGAAACTAAAACTGATGCTTCTACTTCAAGTATTACAAGTAGTAAGTATAGCACTTGGAATAAAGTACATATTCAACTCGACGACAAGCTTTGTATGTGAGTGTGGTGTATGTGTTTTGGTGGGGGGGGGGCGGGTGGTTAGAGGGGGCGGGGTGGAGGGGAGGGGGTGGATGTGATGGGGATGTGGGGAGAGTAATACATCTAATAAAATGTCGTAAACGGTTAGCGGAACTCTAGAACATTGCGATTCACTTAGACACGCCATTCAATTCTTCTTATTAAATCTGGGTGTCTGTAACGCGGATTCAACTCATTCAATAGACCAGATAGGGTTTTTTTATTGGGATTTAATACACAGTTTGGTACGTCAACGCATTTGTAACGTCCTATACCATATAAGTTTAATTTACCATAGTTTTACCATTTATTATAACAATGCATTCGAATAGAATATTACAGTCGAACCCCGTTGGCTCGAATTCCCAGGGACCGGCGAAAATACCTCGAGCCTCGGAAAATACGAGCCAAGCGGTAATGCTTCAGTATAATGAAATCGGTCCATTAACATCAATTTGAGCCAACAAGGAATTCGAGCCAAGCGAGTTCGAGCCAACGGGGTTCGACTGCATTGTAGCAATGTAGAATATTCGCTGTGGTAATATGATACTACATGATGTTTCACAGCCAGTGGAAGCCTCTATAATACCGATTTGTCTTTGCGATGCAAGGTAATAAAACCTGAAATAAATGTGTAGTAAAACTCTACGGGTCCGCACGCCTTTATTGTATTTGGCTTTGGACCACCAGTGGCGTAGCTGTGTTTCGTCTTGTAAACAATCCCGTCTTTGTTCATACGCTCAAATTCGCGTTTTACAGTTTCCTTAATTAAATATGGCACTGGTCTAGCCTTACAGAATAAAAACTTAGATGATTTGAAATACTTCTACAAATTAAAGGACTTGATATTGAAAAGGTAGAAATTAGCCAAGTTTAAGAGAGAGAAAAATAAATAAAATGATTTTTTTTTTGTGTTGGTCATTTTTTTGCTTTTTAATCCAAAAAAAATGATGTATTTTTCATGTATTAACCTCGAGCACATGGATCATATTTTGGGTTGATATGTTGTGCTCTTTGATTTTTTTCGCGTCTGTAATTGAACTATTCGTTGCTGACTTCTCTCGCGCGCTTTTATACGCAATCAAAAGTACATAACCTGATGAATTATATTTGATTTAACACTAAAACCTACGAGTTTCACAATATTTTGACTGGAGAAGACTTAGCAATAGATGAAAGTATTTTGAAATGTTGCAGGCCATTTTCGACGCTTAGCATCATACCAGATCCTTTTAATTCAATGTATGTTTTTACATACATGTTTTTACATAGATGTATATGTCTTTTAGTAGGCCTTTATCGCGACCCCTTTTATATGAACAACCTGAAATGACAACCTGTCATCAAGTATTATCATGAGCAGTTTTTTTCTAAAATACGCAAATACATGAAACAATTTCAGAATGAACTTCCTTTCTGAATTACATTTTTACATTTCTTTACCGTGAATGCCTTAATTCTTAGTATCTCTTAGACTACATGTATAAGTAGTCCTAAGAAGCTCTTTATAGATCTTAGTGGCTTAAAGCAGGACCGAAATGGGGCACATATATAGTACACTACGTTACAAAAGATAAATAAAAAATACGTCACATATAATACGATCCCTGAACAAGTTCACGTTATTATCATCATAAACGCGAGGCTTAATGTTCTATGATTCTTGTTTGTGAATACGTGTTCTATGTCTTTGATGTTTGCCCATTGCCACTAAACCGGGTTTATGTTTAAACTTTTTGCTACTGAGCATGTTTCTGTAGCTTTTTGCATATATATTAAACAAAGAGATGTAACCGTTGCGTGTTTTCATTAACAAAAATGACTTTTTATGGTGTTTTGACGAGGCTTGTTTCTGCAAGCTTCTTGTTGATCCTGACTTTAAATTTTTGTTTATTTGCATAGTATGTATATTCTTAGTTTTCAGCTGTTTTTATAAAAGTATTAGCGTTTGTTATTCCAATAACAAAATATTGTAATGTTTTCTCGTTATTCAAATCGTTATTATTTTACTTAAGTCTCGAAATCTGACCGATACGGTGTCATTAGGATTTCGGACAAGTGACTTTCGGATATTGTATTATTGACTTACCCGATTTAATGAACTGTCAGAACACATGGTCCAGGGTTCTCAAAATGTTTGAGTTGAACAGGCCAAATTGAATTTATAACAGGCTTTCTAGGGGGGCCCGAGGGCATGCCCCCCCCCCCGACTTTTTTTATAACAAGAATGCAATTTCCTGCATTCTGAGCCATTTAGGGTACTGTTTTTCTAGGAGTTCTGAAGTGAAAAAATAAATTAAAAAAACACTTATAATTCAGACATACATATATATTTTGCGAATCCTATAAGTTCCATCATATTTGCAGTAAATTCAAACATTTCGGCCGTGATTTGAAGTTTCTCACACGACGATTATTGACTCTGATTTTTCCGATAATCTTACAATCTAGACGCAGAAGCGGTAAACACGGTAGATGGTTAACTAGCCTAGAGAAAAATGGGATCATACGTATTCGACTGGGCGATTTAAATACAATACATTGCCACGCGACTTTAATCTCAAGTTTAACTTACCGGTATTAAAACATGTATTGAAATGTGTCGTACATGTCGGCTGCATATCAAACGGAAAAATGTGGTGTGCTCGTGCTCTGACGTTAGAAAGTGTATCGTTTGATCTGCAGCCGACATAGGCATGACACATTGCAATACATGTGTTATTTAGTTATCCTTTCGCAGGTGTTTGTGATGGGATGGGACTTGCATTAGGCAAAATAAAAAACAATTAATTATTGCGGATTTATTATTGTAACGATTAATGAAATGGGTTTTAAAACCTGCCATTTAGCCTGTGTATACGCAAAGCCTAATCATTACTATATTAGTAAAAAGTAAGGTTTATTTCGGACGAGGAAAAAAAATAACTCGGCGAACAATATCCGAAATATTTGCATCATACAGTCAGCAAAATGTGTCTCCTGTGATCTACCAAGTGTTTGGACCGATTACATTAATCTGCAATAACAGCCAATTAGAAGATATCGAGTGTTCATCGTAGCGAAACATTTATTTTTTGCAGATGGTCGCGTAATTCTGATGGTTGTAGTTTTGCCACTTTTATTGGGGTGTCTATGTTCTTTTTTTGACATTGACAATGTTTTCTTCTATCAGGTAACCATAACAGCGCATGCGCGAATTACGGAGAATTCTTACCAATACGATTTCGAATCTGAAGACTCTTACATACGCCGAAGTAAGAATAGATAATCAGTATTAAAATAGGTCAGAAAAGAATGTGACCTTATGGTTTCTACAACAATTCTAACCGGCCGATTTCTGGTTTTAACCGGTCAAATAGGCTGGCGGCCGGTTCATTTTGAGAACCCTGCATGGTCAGACCTTTTTTAAGACTTCCATAATGGACATTGGCAATAATTCGAAACTTGTATTCATGGCATTGTGTATATACAACATGTACAAGTAAATGGTGTAGTCTAAGGGCTCAAATTTAAACTTTTTTCCTACTTGCAATTTTTCGCAAGTGGGTAAATTTTCAACTCACATTTTCATAGGGGTTCTTACTTTTTTCCAAAGTATTATATTAAGTTAATTAAGCATGCTATGCCATATAATATAGTAACAAATGTCAATACAAATGTATTACGATTTATTAGTCTGCTAGTTTCTTTTTTTTATCAGTTCTGAAAGTGCTAACCGTGCGTTTTAGAAATTTGTCCATTCTGACATTAATAAATGATTTATATCTGCAGACGACACATTAAGGGAAATCCTCAAAGGGTATCGAATCGCACACACTAAAGTGGTTTCTTCCCTTTGCTGTACTTCTCTGCTTGTCAAGGGAGATCACTGCGTTGGAATTTTGTGTAATGCAAATGTGTACTACGTCATCAAAATTAGCACTCGCAATCAGTGTCACAAAAGCGTTTAATGCTTATCTGTTTTGCATTGTAAAGCGTCTAAGCTACATGATATTCGTTGCATACTCATTAGCGTTCGTACTCTGGTATTTTGTTTTGACATATGGGACTCGCAAATTTTAGCAAGTAGATATTTTATGAGGTCGCTATCGGCAAAACTGACTCGCGTTTAGCGAGTATGCGAGCTTAAATACAAGCCCTGAGTCTGGTATAATAAAAATACAATCGTGTTATCTTCACAGTAAACAGGGTTTTTTCTTATTAATTACAAGATCTTTGTTATCATTTAAAAAAGTATTTCTCTCTTGTCATAGGATTCAATAACTGGAAATATTTGTATACAGAGGGATCTATGTAATAACAACATTTTAAGAACAGTTAACAGAACAGTTAAACTGCAATAACATGAACAGGCGAGAACTGCAGATTGGTCGAGGTCATGGCATGGATGTACCACCTTTATTCCTTATTTTTTCTTATCGAAAATACTGACGATAACCCGAAACTATTAGTCTGGCACTCCAGCACCATTGCCGGTACCTAAAACATTAATCATACTCAGAACTTATGAATAATGGAGACCTGTCATAATTTCATAATTTCCAAAAAATGTTCCAAAAATAATCATAGAATTGACAGGTGTAAAATTTTCAGAAGTTGTAAAAATTGAAAGAACAGGAAGATAATGAGGTGTGATCATGATATGAAAACCGATAATTTTCCTTTTCTAAAGCATAACTTCAAATATTCCTAATGGAATTAAATTAAACTAATGAAAGAGTTATTGCCCTTTGATACTTTTTCTTGTCAACAGCGTAACTTCCAAATTACTCAATGGATTTTAATTAAACAAAATATTTTGGTTAAGCATGATAAGAGGAAACACAGTGTACAGTAACTAAAGGAGTTATGGCCTCTTTTCAAAGAGATACAATGTAGTTTTCCATTCCTGTGTCCAGGGTTGTTCATCATTTCTGTGACAGCTCGAAGTTCTTTTGTTTTATTTCTTTTTTATAGGTGACCAAAGCTCTTGCCATACAAAAAAAGACACAGACATGTTTGTGTGTGGAGTATGCCGTGAATCTTACAGTAGCCTTGATCAATATTTAGTGCATTTTGAAGACCATAATATATTTCTGGATGCAGACAGACATACATGCATTAAACAGGAAAGTAAAATAACATGCACCAGCTGTGAACAACAGTTTTTAACACCTTGCTCATTGCATGAACATTGCAAAGATCATGGATTAGATGGAACTTATATCTTTGATGGCTTAAGTAATACAGCCTTTCCACTCGGGCATGAGTGCGCAAAGGACGACACTAGATTGGCCGATGCAGCTGATATTGTTATTGAGTTTAGTGAGCTCTTGAAAGAAGACAAGGACTGTTCTCTGCTTAATGAGTGCAACAGCTTTTTAAAATATGTGTCTAAAAAAACGAGACAGAATTTGAAATCACCATTGTCTGATGATAATGGGAAGCGTAGAAATAACTGTAAAGTCAACGACAAATCTGTAAAATTAAAGCCTAATGCTGTAAAGAATAAACATGAAAAGGTTAGGTATTTTGAGACTAATGTTGAGCATAAACATGACTATGCTTTTGAGGTTGAAAAGAATATTACTAACAACTTGACTGTGGTAAAAAAAGAAGTTATTCTCACTGATTTGGCTATAAAACCTGAAAAGGAAACTGATAATGGTGACGATACAGATGAATACGCAATTGACGCAGATAGCTGTATTCTCCAAGAACGCGACACTTCAAAAAACCTTACAAAATCATTTATGAAAGCGAGGAAGGTTAGCGGAAGAAACGAAAGAAAACAAAAAGAAAAACCATCTGTATCTAGATACAAAATTAAGAAGAGAATAAATGATTCGAGTTTGAAACATGGTAACAACGAAGACGATGTTAATGTGAAGATTAAAAATGGAATTAAATATATTGAATGTGATATTTGTGGGAAGGACATACAGAAAGTACTTCGAAAACAACACAATAGGATCCATAGCAGCGTGCGACCATTTAAATGTGAGACATGTGGAAAAATGTTCAAGCGCATGGTTAATTTGAAACAGCATATACCTACACATGAGGAAGTGAAGCCATATTACTGTGACCAGTGTGGGAAAGGTTTTGTACTCCCTTCACAGTGAGTAAACCTTTTCTGTTGATCACATATGTTTTTGTTGTTATTGTTGTTGTTGTCATCATTGTCTTTGTCGCGGCAGTTGTTGTACCGGGAAAGTTTGTTTTTTTGTCTAAAAATATGAGCAAGTCCCTTTACAGCTGCACTCTCACAGACTGAACGTTTTGACACCTTTTTAGAACCATTGATGTACATGTAAGACTGCTGACAAAAAAATTAGATGGCAGATTTTTATATTTAAGTTCAAAATTGATGTTATATGCATTTTTCTTAAACCATAAGTAATGGTGTAAGACATAAAACATTAATTTTCAAACGGAAATATGCAAATCTGCGAATTTGATCTTTTGTCAGCAATCATTTATCATTGGTTTGCAGATATTTACGAAAACATTTAGAATTTTTTTTTAAAAAGGTATATCTGTGAGAATGCAGCTTTAATGAATGTAGTTCTTCTTTTAGGTTGAAGATACACATCATGTCCAACCATTCTGGGGAGCGGCCACACAAATGCTTACATTGTGGAAAGGCATTTGTAACCGTCTTCAGGCTCAATAGACACAGCTTAAAACACAATGGTATTAAAGTTTATTTCAAATGTATTTGTGCTCCATTTTTGTTGAGCCTGTCTGTTGGCATCCGTGTCACACATTTGTTAAATATCGATTTAATTTGAACTACTTGTTGCAGAGTCTGAAAACTTGGTATGCACATTGGTCGTGGTCAGTCGATGCCTCTTTAATCATGGCGACCTTTTCGATTTAACTTTGCAAATTGATATTTTTTTGCTAAATCGTTTCTATTGCTTTAAGTAAAATGAAGTTTTTCAGCAGTTTCCCAAACAATTGAGATCTGTTCTATTGTGAGTTATCTTATATGACTGAGTTGAAGGCATTAATACCAAAATCAGCCGATTCTGAGACAAAAACTATTATATGTCAAAAATGTCAATCTGTGAGAGTGCAGCTTTAAATACTATCAATGGAACAGTATATGCCAAGGTGGGAACCCCTACATGAACTGATAGGATTGTTTTGAAATTTAGGAACTCTGCTTTTGTTGAATTTGCAACATTGTTTGTCTCTCGTCTGTTGGGTATTAATCATTGTGACTGTAAACAGTTAAATATTAAGGTACTGGACTTGTCCCTTTAGTTTTAGTAAATATGCCGTCCTTGTCTGAAGTATCGTTTCTATTTGCTTGATTGTTCAGGTAGCCTTAGTGCTTTTGTCAACTGCGTGTAAAAACCTGACCTTCACATTGTCCAAGATATTCTTATGAAACTTGGTACACATATACGTATTTTCAGGTATACTTGTGATAGCTTTGGTGGTATGGTCAGCTGGGTGCAAAAACTTGACCTTCGCATTGTCCAAGATATTCTTATGAAACTTTGTACATATGTTCAGGTATTGTGATAGCCTTGGTGCGATGGTCAGCTGCATGCAAAAATTTGACCTTCGCATTGTCCAAGATACATGTATTCCTTTGAAACTTTGTACAAATGTTGCCAGACAATACACAAATGTGTAGTTATCAGCCCGTATCTTGGGGTTAATAATCGTTGAGTTACGCCCCTTTTCCTTTTAAAAAACAACAACAAACAATCAGCAGCAAATATTAGCATCTGCCTTTAATTCTCTTGTTACGTTTAAAATTATTTATACTTTTCAATATTTTACCAGAAAGGCAAACCCAGTGCGACACTTGTGGGAAACAGTTTCTGAATGCCTACAACCTCAGCTGCCACATTAAAAATCTCCACAAGAAAGAAAAACGCCACACTTGTACAATCTGTAGGAAACAGTTCTCCACAAACTATCAGCTCAAATGTCATCTCATTAAACATGCAGGTTTGGCATTTATTTTACCTAAGTCTATGGTTATCAATATATTAAAACCAATTTCAATAACGGTTTAACCTGAAAATACCGAGCATAGTTCAGAGTGATACAAATTAAAATCAGTTAGTTGACAGAGAATTTTCATATACATGTACATATATTATAAAACATTGATGTTTGAACTTAAGGTATTGACTATTCTTTCAAAGCAAGATCATGATGGAAAATACTTCCTTATAAAGGTTGTTGAAAAAAAAATCTTAAGAAATCTACATGATTTATTTTTCAGGTGTTCGTCCATTCACATGTCCACTGTGCCCACAAGATTTTGTGGAAAAGAAAGAACTTCGACGTCACTTAAAAATACGACACAACAAGGATCTGGATGAGAAAGCAGAATTGCCAGGTAAGAAACAAATACATTTTAAACGCGTATGAAGTTTGAAAGAGAGATCATTTGGAAGTACAAAGAAAATCTATCCAAAATATGAAAAAAGCAGACTCACTTGGATTGAAACAGTTCATTGAAAAGGTCATATGTGACACACTGTCAGCACCACCAACCATTGAAACAGTTCATGGACAATGATCATATGTGACACACTGTCAGCACCACCGACCATTGAAGCAGTTCATGGACAATGATCATATGTGACACACTGTCAGCACCACCGACCATTGAAACAGTTCATGGACAATGATCATATGTGACACACTGTCAGTACCACCAACCGTTGAAACAGTTCATGGACAATGATCATATGTGACACACTGTCAGCACCACCAGCCGTTGAAACAGTTCATTGGCAATGATCATATGTGACACACTGTCAACTGCACCAACCATTAAAAAAGTTCATTGACAATGATCATATGTGACACACTGTCAACTCCACCAACCATTGAAAAAGTTTATTGACAATGATCATATGTGACACACTGCCATCACCACCGACCATTGAAACAGTTCATTGATAATGACCATATGTGACACACTGTCAGCACCACCAACCATTAAAACAGTTAATTGACAATGATCATATGTGACACACTGTCAGCACCACCAACCTTTAAAACAGTTAATTGACAATGATCATATGTGACACACTGTCCTCACCACAGACCATTGAAACAGTTCATTGATAATGATCATATGTGACACACTGTCAACACCACAGACCATTGAAACAGTTCATTGATAATGATCATATGTGAAACACTGTCCTCACCACAGACCATTGAAACAGTTCATTGATAATGATCATATGTGACACACTGTCCTCACCACAGACCATTGAAACAGTTCATTGATAATTATCATATGTGACACACTGTCAACACCACCGACCATTGAAACAGTTCATTGACAATGATCATATGTGACACACTGCCATCACCACAGACCATTGAAACAGTTCATTGATAATGATCATATGTGACACACTGTCAACACCACAGACCATTGAAACAGTTCATTGATAATGACCATATGTGACACACTGTCATCACCAAATACCATTGTAACAGTTCATTGACAATGATCATATGTGACACACTGTCCTCACCACAGACCATTGAAACAGTTCATTGACAATGATCATATGTGACACACTGTCAACACCACCGACCATTGAAACTATTCATTGACAATGATCATATGTGACACACTGTCAACACCACAGACCATTGAAACAGTTCATTGACAATGACCATATGTGACACACTGTCCTCACCACAGACCATTGAAACAGTTCATTGACAATCATCATATGTGACACACTGTCAACACCACAGACCATTGAAACAGTTCATTGACAATGACCATATG
Organism: Mya arenaria; assembly: GCF_026914265.1. NCBI lineage: Eukaryota > Metazoa > Mollusca > Bivalvia > Myida > Myidae > Mya > Mya arenaria. Next base: position 19,765,408 of record NC_069122.1, read on the forward strand.
TGACACACTGTCCTCACCACAGACCATTGAAACAGTTAATTGACAATCATCATATGTGACACACTGTCAGCACCACAGACCATTGAAACAGTTCATTGACAATGATCATATGTGACACACTGTCCTCACCACAGACCATTGAAACAGTTCATTGACAATCATCATATGTGACACACTGTCAGCACCACAGACCATTGAAACAGTTCATTGACAATGATCATATGTGACACACTGTCCTCACCACAGACCATTGAAACAGTTAATTGACAATGATCATATGTGACACACTGTCAGCACCACAGACCATTGAAACAGTTCATTGACAATGATCATATGTGACACACTGTCCTCACCACAGACCATTGAAGCAGTTCATTGGCAATGACCATATGTGACACACTGTCCTCACCACAGACCATTGAAACAGTTAATTGACAATCATCATATGTGACGCACTGTCAGCACCACCAACCATTAAAACAGTTAATTGACAATGATCATATGTGACACACTGCCATCACCACATACCATTGAAACAGTTCATTGACAATGACCATATGTGACACACTGTCTTCACCACAGACCATTGAAACAGTTAATTGACAATCATCATATGTGACACACTGTCAGCACCACCAACCATTAAAACAGTTAATTGACAATGATCATATGTGACACACTGTCAGCACCACCAACCATTAAAACAGTTAATTGACAATGATCATATGTGACACACTGTCCTCACCACAGACCATTGAAACAGTTCATTGATAATGATCATATGTGACACACTGTCAACACCACAGACCATTGAAACAGTTCATTGATAATGATCATATGTGACACACTGTCCTCACCACAGACCATTGAAACAGTTCATTGATAATCATCATATGTGACACACTGTCCTCACCACAGACCATTGAAACAGTTCATTGATAATCATCATATGTGACACACTGTCAACACCACAGACCATTGAAACAGTTCATTGACAATGATCATATGTGACACACTGCCATCACCACAGACCATTGAAACAGTTCATTGATAATGACCATATGTGACACACTGTCAACACCACAGACCATTGAAACAGTTCATTGACAATGATCATATGTGACACACTGTCAGCACCACCGACCATTGAAACAGTTCATTGACAATGATCATATGTGACACACTGCCATCACCACATACCATTGTAACAGTTCATTGACAATGATCATATGTGACACACTGTCCTCACCACATACCATTGAAACAGTTCATTGATAATGATCGTATGTGACACACTGTCCTCACCACAGACCATTGAAACAGTTAATTGATAATCATCATATGTGACACACTGTCAAGACCACCGACCATTGAAACAGTTCATTGACAATGATCATATGTGACACACTGCCATCACCACAGACCATTGAAACAGTTCATTGACAATGACCATATGTGACACACTGTCCTCACCACAGACCATTGAAACAGTTCATTGATAATGATCATATGTGACACACTGTCATCACCACAGACCATTGAAACAGTTCATTGATAATGACCATATGTGACACACTGTTAGCACCACCAACCACCAGCTTAAGCTGTATGCATTTGTTAATAAGCATTATAATTCATTTATTATATACATATTCAATTACTCTGAAGGAACAAAAATGAATACTGATATAAACTACATTGTTGGCGATATTGAAATACAATTTTGCCTGTCTTATCAGCTGTCCGCACATACAGTACCGATGTATTTGCGTACTATTTTCCTTCATTCTGTTTAAGAACTTAATTTGTTAGGTAATACTTGTTGTGTTGGGGGAAGCTTTGGTTAGGATTTTGTTGGGCTTATTTTTATCATGAGAAACAATAAAAAACTAAGGAAAAAGGCCCATGTCAGAACGTCTGTCTATCAAGCAGAGATTCTGTCTGGTTCACCCTGTCCGGGTTGTTACTTTTTCGTGCATGGAAGAATTTCAAAATAAATTGGTGTATGTGTTTGGTGCATAAAGACTGGCAAAACCCCTGAGCCTACTTCAAAGTTCAAGGTCACACTTTTATGTATTATGGGATATTGCATAAATACACATAGAAAGGGTAAAGATGGTTGTGTCTGGGCTTCAACTTTGTCATCAAGGGAGGGACTTTTAAATTTTTTGGAAGATGTGTTCGGAACATCAAAAGGTCAAGTTCACACTTATAGGGTTGTCATTATGGATTCAGGTCTACCATCATGGTGTCTGGCGTGTACCTAAAGGTTATGTAAGCTCTTCCTGAATTTAGGCATATTAGTTATGCATAATCCATTGAAATGGATGGCACTTCATGGGAATTTGTCACTTACTGTGGCAACTGTTGTTTAAAAAAAGTATTATCATAGCTTGAAGTTACAGATGTTTGAATCATTCAAATCAGCAACCTTCTGCCATTTCCCTTGAATCAGCCAAGCTATGTTTATAAAATTTTAAATCTGCACTTTCACAGATTGACCGTTTTGACAATTTTTCTCTCTTTTTTTGTCTTGGAATGAGCCATTTTTTGCGTAATGACTGGAAAACAGTTATACAAGACTGCTGACAAAAGATCAGATCACAATTTTTTATATTTTGTGTAAGAAAAATGTAATTTTCGACAGTTTCCCAAACCTGTTCTATTGTGGGTTATCTTATATGACTAAATTGAAGGCATTGATACCAAAATCAGCTGAGACAAAAATTAAAAAGTAAAAGCTGTCAGTCTGTGAGAGTGAAGCTTTAAACTGTGTTGCAAAGTTTGTTGAAACTAATTCTAATTGTACGGAGCTTATTCAAAACATTTTGTACAAGTTATGGTGCTAAAAAACAAAGCTTTTAGTGTACATGTACCTTGTTCTTTTTCTTTCAGATCTTACAAAAGTTCTAGAATCTGTACAGGCAACTTTGCAACTCCAGTACCCTGGCATCAACTTAAACATTGGAGGACTCGAAGACAGCGCCAAGGCACCAGAGAATTTAACACAGCCTGGTGGGAGTCTGGATGGTGAAGAAACAAATATACACGACCATTCTGTAGCATTTGGCCATGAACACTTCAAAATCGATACCAGCGCGTTTGTTTATGACGCTAATAGCTAAGGGAACAAAGTCACAGTTATGTAATAAGATAAGCAGCAAGTTGAATCTGTAATTGAAAGTCAGAGATAGAATGATGGTAGTCACAAAGTTTATAAATGAACACCAAATATGAACTGTGCATTTTTGTCGAGCCGTCGTGCGGTGGGCGAGACATAGTTATCACAATGTAGGTTCTGTGTATGTGTATACGTCAGGTTCACCATGATGAGGCCGCGTTTCACACACAAGACTCAAGTGTGATACTCAAAGGTCAAGGTCATGCTTAGAGGTCAAAGGTTGGAATATGTCTGTGTCAAAGGCTCTTTCGATGGGCTCGACATGTCCTCTGTTGGTGTGTACCTAGTTATATTGTAGAAGTTCAAGAACATGAATCAAATCGGTAACCACAGTCTGTGTTCAATCAGGGCTGGATTTTGTTAAATGTAGGAAGATCTTTTTCTTCATGCTGATTTTGGTATCAGTTTTAAAATATTTCTATTTTTGTAATTGTATTCATTGACATTCCTTACTCAAATACAATGTATGTATACATCTTATGATATTATGAATTAATGGGTTAATCTTTAAAACTATTATCAATTCTGCAAAGTTAACACTTTAAGTTTAAATTTTGGATATTTTACTCAAGTTTTAGATCGTATAAGCTTGTTTGATATTTGATGTGTTAAAGCTTTATTTTACGATTGTGTATTACAACATTATATTTATCACTGTTGTTTGCACAATGTAACACAAGAGTGTGGTCTTTTGTTGTTGGAAAACTGGAGTACCCGGAGGAAACCCACTTGTCTGGCTTGATAACCAGAACCCAAACTCACATGTGCCCTCATGCCGGGCATCGAACCTGGGTCGCTTTGGTGAGAAGCAAGTGTGAGCGCTAACTGGACAGCGTTGGTCTACAGTGTTACAGAAGAACATTGACCATAACTCTAAAACAGTGATAAACTGTCAGATGACATTCTGTGGGAAATGGAGAACTATTCATTTTGACAACGAAATTTTTTATCCATACCGAGTGATAACGTTATGAATGTATTTTTCTATATTATAATAGGAAACAATAGTGTATGTTAAGTATACTGAGTGAGCTATTATTGGTTTATAATGAAATAAAATGAACCCATAAATGACATAGTTTACAGTTTTATTACTCAACTATATAAAGTTTAATTAGAAAGGCTAAAATGCTCACAACGTTTAAATAGACAAAATCAGGCTATCTTTTAAAGTGGCTTTCAATCTATTTGCACAATTTGTCATAATGTAAAAGGCTTAATCATTTAGTGCACGGCAATAACAGAGGACAATTGTCTGTGTCTGTGTAAGATAGCAATCTAGATATCATTCTTTTTTATTATTTTTTTCAAAGAAATTGTTGAAACATTGTAAAGGTATTGGCGTTCTTATCATAATAACTCACAGACCGTTAAAGAAATCTGCATGAAACTTGGTATTCATGTTTATAATAACAATATCCATATTTGTAGAAAGTCCCGTAACTCCTGCTAAAATATGTTCATTCGTGCCTCCTGATCGATTTAAGATAAAGGACTGGCTACGTTGACATCAACCTGTGGTGGTTCTTGTTATTCCGTGCATTGCATGCATACACGTACATTAAAAATATATTCATTTTAGAATTTCTGGATTTTATTCAGTACAAACTCCTATTTTCTGAGTGTTTAGTGCAAAAAGAAATGAAACGGTTAAAAATTAAAGTTATTTTTCCCCTACAAGTTTTAGAAACCTTCTACATCCAAAAATGGCTGTACTATTTTGACAAAGTTGAGTGTCATACAAAAATAAGAATTGAGAAGATTGTTTGGAACTTTTTTTACTTTTGCAAATATGTGATATCACAAAAAAGTATATGCCAACTTTTTGGCGAATATAATGACTATTTTGGTTGTGTTATTTTGTAAGATTAGACCAAGGTGAACAATTAGTTATGTCTCTCCCAATGAATTGAGGACGCAGTGACCTTGATGTGAAAAAATGGTTTCCACTTTTATATAAATTGGTTTACAAAACCGGCGGGTCTAATTTTCCGAAAAGTACAAAAAAAAATAAAAAATGAATTTCACTAATTTTTCAAAATTATTTTCACGACCGTATTGACTTTGGTGCGAAACGAAAGAAAAACGCACAGATAAGAATACGAATGCAGTAGATCTCGACTGGTTTGTTGTTCCATGGCCGTATTTGCCAATTTATAGTGATAGCATGTGAGCCAGTCGACTGTTGTGGCAGCGCCGATTGCAATGGCGGAATTGACGATAGCAGTCATTCTTTGTATGAAATAATTAATTAAAATATGCAGGAGTTGTTAAAATAACAATAGCAATAAACATTGGCAAATTTAACAGCCGACACAAACAATAACTGTCACGTGATTGTTGTTATTCCCCGCCAATTTAGGTCATGAAAATATTGTTGTTTATAGATAAAAAATAAAATTGTCAGCGGCTGCCATCGAATTAGTAGACACAAATATCTGTAAATTATGTGTGAGAAAAACATTTTATAACATTTTATGGTTAAATATCAAATAACAGTGCACTAAGTGTGAGTGGTGAAATCGAAAGTAAATTTTTTTAAGTTGATACCGGTGACCTAATTTCACAAGTTCGGTCGATGGTGTTTATGGATTTAAAATCACAAAATGGTTTGGAAATACTTGTTATTGAGTCAATGTAAAGCTTGTGTTTATTCTAGATTACATGTTTATTCATGTTTGGGTCAATAGTAGAGTAAAAACAATGAAAGAGTTGAACACATGTCTCAATGACATTTTAATACTAATGCCAGGAGTTGTGTGCAAAACATTTAGATAAAACAACACGGAAAACTATTTTGAATAAGTCCATTTCAATTTGTAATTAACTTGATATTTCACTATAAATGAGAGTTGTTGTTGTAACCAAGGAATACTCTTTAAAATGAAAAATAAACAAGCATGAAGTATAGATGCCCTGTGAACTCGTGTATAGGCAAAATGGTGGAGTTGGGAGAAGATGAAAATATCCGATACATAATTATGGATTTCTCTGTTACTATCATTGGTACATAAAGTTAAGTCACATGCTAGATTTATTATTTTGTTATGTGATTTTTATGTACTGATGTGGTAATTTGCTGCAAGATTTGAATTTGAAATGGATTTGGTGAACATCCCATGGTAAATATCCCGGTCCGAAAATATCTGAACTTAGCATGGATCGGGTTACACATAACTAGGACCCACCATGGTAAAGGTTATTAAAACTCAAATCTAGGTCTAGTTTGGTTTTTAGTTTTTCAGGAATTGCTATCACAATGTTAAAGCCCAAATGTCTTCATAAAATGTTACTTTCTTATTTACAAAATTGGTAATTATTTCACGTTATTGGCATTTTCCAATATTGAAATAACTGTAACAATGTTTAGAAAATATTATGTATTGTTTTAATACAGTGCAATTTTTTGTATTTTAATGCGTAAAATTGCCTTCTCTTTTTTCAATTTAATATTGTTCAGTTTAGTGTTCTGCATTCACTTTTGCTTTAGCATACCCTTGAAGCTTAACAAATGTCTTGCTGAGTGATATTCAATGTATCTTTGATAAAACGTGTAGTTTATACATGTAAACATGTTTTATAGTCAATTTCATTGATGTTTTATAAACACAGTATGTAAGATTTAAACTGTGTGTTTAATTAGAACTTTGAAACTTTGAGTGTATTAAAACATGCATTAATAGCAGTTTAAAAATTTAAAATGTCATGTAAATGATATAAATTTTCAATGTTTTTATGTTGTTCTCTGATTTTTACCCTTTAAGAGTATGTTTTGTGACTTTTTTCCTTTTTTTTTTTTTTCGACCGCCCGGTGGACATTTTCCCCAAAAATTCTTGTAAACCAAAAAATAAAAAAGGAGTGGCCTAACTAGAGATACAAAAGATAGGAAGTAACAAGTTAAGTTAGGAAATGAATTAAAAAGTTTTATGAATACCGCCCCCTGTTCTATTGGGAGTAGATATCTTACAAGACCTAATGGAATGCATTGGTGCCAAAATAAGCTGATTCTGAGACAATTTGTTTAAAATGTCAAAACTCAATCTGTGAGAGCGCAGCTTTATATGTGCCGGAAACATCATTGGCACCATAGGGTTTTTAGTTTTCTATGACGGATTGTCATAATTCTGAATAAGTATGTGTTATGTGAACTTGTTCGGAGAAAAAATAATTCGGATTTGCAAAACTAAAGGATCGAAAATTATATATATATAAAAAGGATGCCCGTACAACAAAAAATAATTTTTCATCAGAATACCACCGATCGGGCCTCTCTCAAATGCTGTGCATACCTTGAATGACCAGACCGAGGCTAACTAAGCAGAAATGTAAACACAATGGTTGACCACCTGATAAGCCCTAGCACTATGCAAACCAGTGGAAAATCTGCTTTACATTGCTGTGTACCTTTATGTAACTCAGATTCTAGGTACGATGATAACTTACACTTCTATAAAGTGCCAAAAGATACATCTTTGAAAAAGCAATGGATTGTGAAAATAAGACGAGATGAAGGAGAACACTTCAAGGTAAAACTACATTGTTTTCTGTAAACCTACAGCTATTTTTCTAGGAAAACTTTCGCTATAAGGCACAATTTTAAAAAAGTGCAATACTATATAGCCACTAAAATGATGTGTTAGTTCAAAATTATTGAATTTGAAATAGAGGGACAGATGCGCATTTTATTTCTGAATATAAATTTATGAAATGTATTGAATATGATAGAGTAATAAGAAAAGTGAAAAGTGTGTCAAAACAAATATAATTATAATTATCGTACGTTACGGTTACCGACTTAGTCTGACCTTTTGACGTTACGTCTCTATGATAGCAGTTCTATGTGGTTTTGAATCAGAAAAAAACATGGGTCATTGCAGAATCTTGACAATACCGTATTTACACTAAAAAGCATTGAAATAACAGTAAATTTGGTACTGTTTCAGATCACCAAGATGACTGTTGTTTGTTCTAAACATTTCAAACAAGAAGATTATCGGGCATGGACACCAGTCCGGAAGTGTCTCAAGCCAACTTCTGTACCGTCTGTGTTTGACTGGAGCAGTGACAAACCAGGGAGGCGAGCATTGAAGAGGAAGATCTTGGCAGATGATACAAGGTACAGTCTAAACTCGCTATGTCAAACTCTGTTATCTCGATGTTCCGGTTTTCTCGAACTTGTTTCGAATATCCTGGGTTTAGTTAAACGTGTAGTGTATTTCGGTTATATCGGATGTTCGTTATCTCGAAGTTTTCCTATTGTCCTTCTAGCACTTCGACATAACATGTATTGACTGTATGTTCAAGACGCAAAATAGGACATATGCAAGTTTAATATTTCGTAACAATGTTAGACAACAGCATGGTCATAAAATGCGTTACAGTAAGATGTAATGTTTAATGTCAAAAATCTCAATAGCACGAATAATTTATTTTCAGTGTTCTGGTATCAACAGGTGACAACAGTTTATCTCAACAAGCATCATGTCCCACTGCTGACTTCACAGCGAAACCAAAGAAAGAAGACACTACTGACATTCAATGTTGAAATCAAAATCTCAAACAGCAACTTGAACTGAAATTGATTGGCATTAATAAGCTTTCCACAGATCACTTACAGAAATATTATTATATATACTTAGGTTTCATCAAACTTTGCATTTTTCACATGTTTTGATGTAATAAAACCCTCACCTCAGACAATGCCTTATGTCTGTTACAGAAGTAATGATGCTATTAGTTAGCTGGACGAAATCAAAATATGCTGTTTTTTTACGAAACATTCATGTTTTTTCTGTGGTTTAAAGGCAGGGTTGTTTGAAAAAGCCATAAGCTGCACTCTCACAGATTTACCGTTTTGACATTATTTTTTTTTCATTTTTGGTCTTGGAACGAGCCTATTTTTGTTTAAATATCTGTAAACCAGTGATATAGGACTGCTGACAAAAGAACAGATCGCTGATTTCCGTTCGAAAATTAATGTTTTATAGCTATAACCGTTACTAATGGTTTAAGAAAAATGCATAATACATCAATTTTTGAACTTGAATATAAAAATCTGCGATCTAATTTTTTGTCAGCAGTCTTATATAACTGGCTTCCATGCATTTTCGCAAAAAATGGCTCGTCCCATGACAAAAAATAAAATAGACAAGTTGTCAAAACGTTCAATGTGTGAGAGTGCAGCTTTAAGGGTCAGATGTAATTGATCTATTACAACGGTTAGCAGAAACAAAATATTGTTCGTAATTCTGTTTGTTCAAATGTCATCAATGAATGTACGTTTTTCGATGCTTTTTTTATTATTTCTTTATGATCATTAGCATTTTCAAACAATTTTTATCTTTTTTTTTCAAACAAACACAAAAAGGATTTAACGCATTACACGGTGTAAGTATAAACCAATATACATGTTTTCTTGATGATGACTTCTATATTTTGATTATGATGGGGGGGGGGGGTGCTAGTGAGCTCAGCGTATTGAATGCGTATTGAATGCCATTACCTGTCAGATTGGCCGAGTGAATCGCTTGTTGAAAGTCACTAGTGTCGGAAGTTGCTGAATTGTCCGAATCTCCAAGCTGCAAATGATGCGGAAGATGTTGACGAGATGACAGGTGATGTGGAGAGTTTGCAGCATCTGAAATGTGTTATGAACGTGGAGAGGTTGGTCATGGAGAAGAGTCGCAGTGCTGGTGATGGGTTGTAGAAGAGGGACCTGAAGAGGTCGATTTGTTATGTATGTTTGTTATTCATGTCGGAAAATAGCTCATCGAGCTAATGTTTCTTGTTAACATATACCCGATTTTAAATAAAGATTCCTGAAGCTTGTCTTGTTTGAGCAGGAGTGTTATGGTCGTCAGCTCGAGGTTGGCTTTGATGCCTCATATGAGTGTCAGGATGTCCAGACGCCTGTGTGAAGTCTGGTGACAGCGAAAGAATGTTGCTTGCACTACAGATGGTAGTGTCTTTGGCAATAGCCGGAGTAAATTGGGGCTTCACAATCATTCGACCAGGAGCTGTTTCGACTTTTTGTGGCTCTGGCAGGAAGCACATCATTGCATTGTGTAAGACAAATTAAACGTTTTGGGCATGAATCAATGAAATGAAATGTTCTATTAAACTCTTACTTATACGAAAGGCGACAATATAGTTATGTTAATTCTAAAAAAAACCTATGCCTATAACTATTAGTGCCGGATTCTTCGGTTTTAAAGATAACGCTCAGTTAAAATGCTACAAATAGAATATTGTCTAGTTTCCTCTCTGATAATTTTTTGTTTGCCATCCTGGGTCCATTATTCTACTGTACGTTGTGTTAACATCTGTCCAACTGTGTTATGAATCACAGAATACGTATTACGTGTTTCTAACCTGAATAAACAGCAATGGATATATGTATGTATGTATTTGAATTTTCTTTAGACCTTGCGGTCAAGGATAACCCGTGAAAGTGCAAGCACATATTTCCAACGGGGTTCTTTGTGTTTATTTTTTATGAAGGGACAGCACGCAATGGATATATGTATGTATGTATTTCTTTAGACCTTGCGGTCAAGGATAACCCGTGAAAGTGCAAGCACTTATTTCCAACGGGGTCCTTTGTGGGTTTTTTTTTATGAAGGGACAGCACGCTGAAGAGACAGTTGTGGGATATAAGGAAGTCCGGGTGCGATACCCTAGCTCTTGGTTCTTTTACGTGCTCGGTGTAAAGCACCGATGCACGGGGTACAACTTTCCTAGGTTAAACCAGTACTGAGTACACCACTTTTCCAAGCACTACCCTTTAAATGGCGAACGCCAAGCAAGGGAGCTACTTGTACCAACTTTTAACGTCTTTTGGTATGACGCGGCCAAGGATCGAACCCACGACCTCCCGCTCCGTAGGCGGACGCTTAACCACTAGAACAATTAGAACAAAGCGTTGTGCGTGGGTTTCTTAATCATATTATTCATACAATCTTTTTTACATGTTTGTGTATATATAAAATAAATTGTCAACTGCGGCAGAACTGCTTGTTATTTAAAATAAGGTGAAATACCTCCAATTAAGTTTCAATTACATAGGACAAACGTTTCCTTATCAATCCTGGTATGTCTCACCTGATGCAATTAGTAAACTATAAAAAAAATGCAAAAATACATTAGGTCCATTGATGCAAAGCCTTACTTTATACACGCGTTTATCTTTAAAAGATCTTGGCGCTTTTAAATATCAGTAGTATGTAACCCGGGTATTTTTTGTGTTGACGGTATCAGTTTTAACAAACTCTCATTGACCAAGATGTAAACTATTGTATTTTTTCATTGTTTTCAGTTAATTTGTGTGCATTTTCTAGATGTCAGTTATTTAATTGTTAAAAAGCAATTGATTTGATTTTTGATTTTACGTTGTTCAAATGCCCAAATCACTCATTTTTAGATAAATTCAACCTTAACTTGATTTGTCGAGTTATGGCATATTTTCGGACATGTGACTTTCGGATATTGCCGAAGTTTTTTCATGCAAGTCACAAACTACCCGTAGCTAGTCGTTGATCTCATTAATGATTGAAATATATTAAATATTTAGATACAGGAAAAAGAATGTGACCTTTTATGAATTGTTTACTAAGAATTTAGACTAGCTAAATGCAAGTTTTTAATTTGTGTGTCAGTTATCCAAGCTTTGTCAGCAAAGCTTTCAAAATTCTCATATGGAGTTTATTGTCATCAAATCAAAAGAAGAGCACTTGATTGTCAAACTAGGTTATTTGATTACTTGATAATTTTGCTCTGGTAGTTGACATGCAGTTCGGCTTTGTAATTTACTTCATTTAATATTAGATCAAATAAATGAAAAACTGAATTACTAAGGGGGTTTTACTGACCATTCCAAGGCTGTATGTTTATTAACAAAGATATATCAATTTATAAATTTTTGCTGTTCTTGTATTGTTTAGTTTAGTGCCTCTGTATATTTATTTAAAACTTAACATTGTGCCTCTAAACAGTGTTTATTTACTTTAATACAAATTATGGCCCTTGACATTGTTTTTCTTTTATTCAACTTATTCTTGGACAGGGACATATGGCATCTTTAATGCATTCATTCTCGTAAGACAAAGCAGCGAATAGTCTTAGAGCCAGCTGTCCTACAACAGATCTAGTTACTTAACGATAAACAAGCTTAATCAGAAGCGACAAAAACAAATACACTGGTAAAATAAAGTATGCATGCATTTGATGTGAATTAATATAAATTATTTAAGCTGAGGACATTTAGAGACAGTTGTTTGACAACACCTTAACAGTTAACACCTATGATTTTTTTATGAATTCCGTTTAGTATTATAACAACTATTAATAGCTTGTGCTTTGTTTTTCTTTCAGTTCTGAATGATTATGAAGAACTTTCTAGTGCCTTTTATTGTACATCCAGACATATTTACCTCCAGCTACAGATAAACACAGAATGGCTCATACTTCACAGAGAAATGGATTAAGAACATCTGTAAAGAAAGTTAATTACAGAAAACTTCACGAGTTTGGAAGGAACAGGAAAGAAGATGTCTCTACTGCTGAAGATCTTGGGCAACAACTTGTACCTGGTATGTTTTACCTTAGATCATAGTGTTCCAGTTTTATTTGACCCAGGTTTCACCACTATACACATTACAAAAAATATGGATCATAAAATTATAGTATAAGAACTATGGGATTAATACATGCATTGAACAGTTATAGGCCTAGTTTATAAGTGCCCGACCCCCATACAACAGAAAAATCTAAATCATAAATCAAGGTATTGCCAAACATGAGGTATGACCTCTATAATTGCCCCTCCTTCCAACCAGATGGGGTATTGCGTCTATAAGTGTCCCCTCCCCCCCAACCGGATGGGTTTTTTGCCCTAATCTGTATTGGCCTTTGATTTCTGTGGGCATTGATCAGTGTGTATTTCTTCTTAAAGCAAGTACAGCACTTGCAGCATTGATGTGTAAGATGTTGTAGTCCTAATTTACCATTAACCTTTAAACAATACACAGGTCATTCGGCTGCTGTTACTCCAGGGTAATAAACACAGGATGCCCATGCTAGAAACTCGTTTAACTAGATCTTTAAACTGACAGTCACAGAGAAGAGAAATGTCAAATTTGCACACATATAGTAGTACATAATGCACCATAGTATCATTTATAATCGAACAGGAACTCTACATTAATAGACAGTTCAAACACTGATGTTGATCTCTTACCTACTGATGTTTAGAATGTTCATCAGTGTTGATACTGGCTTTCAATGATTGTTTCTCTTTTGCAGATGACAACATATCTAGCCTTAAAAACAGACATTCAGACATGTTTGTGTGTGGAATATGCAGTAAATCATTCAGTAACTTTAACCAATATCTAGAACACTTTGAAGACCATAATATATTTCTGGATGTAGACAGACATACATGCATTAAACAGGAAAGTAAAATAACATGCACCAGATGTGAACAACAGTTTTTAACACCTTGCTCATTGCACGAACATTGCAAAGATCATGGATTAGATGGAACTTATATCTTTGATGGCTTAAGTAATACAGCCTTTCCACTCGGGCATGAGTGCGCAAAGGACGACACTAGATTGGCCGATGATGCTGATATGGTTAATGCATTTAGTGAACTCGTACAAGAGGATAAAGATGGTTTTGTGCTTAAAGCATACAGCAGCTTTTTGAAATATGTTTCCAATAAAATGAAACACATTGCAGAAATATCAGTACCGGTTTCTGAAGCTCAATGTGAAAACAGAACAAAGATACACGGAAATAACATCAGTACTTTTAATAGTAAACCGGATAAAAAGAATCTTAGTTTTGGGAATGAAATTCAGGGCAATAAATATTCAAATAGTGTTGGCAATGTTATTGAGGACACTAAGCCATGTACCTTTACTAACTCAGAAAAGGATTGTAATACTTGTAGTCTTCAGAACGAAGAACATAAAAACATAGTCATAAAATATGAACAAAAAGAAGGTGATGATAATTATGAAACTGGTGACCATGTACTTGAGGTGGATGATGAAAATGTGCAAACTTGTAACAGTTCAAAAGATGTAGTACAATCAGTATCTAAAGGAAGAAGGAAAATAATGAAGAAAGAAAAAACACCAGTTGTTAAGTTTGAAATGAAGGGGAGACCAAAGAGAATGAAAGCGGGATTGGAAAATCTAAAAAACAAGCATGGTAAAAATCGTATTATGAAGATTGTAAATGGACAAAGATATTATGAATGTGGCATTTGTGGGAAACATGTCCGAAATAGCATTCATGATCACAAAAGAATTCACACAGGTGAACGTCCATTTGAGTGCAGTATATGTGGAAAAAAGTTCTCACGTAAAGGTCACGTCAAACAGCATGCACTTACTCATTTAACAATAAAACCAATTTACTGCGATCAGTGTGGGAAAGGCTTCACTACGAACACTGAGTAAGTAAATCAGTTATGTACTTGTTTGTACCATATTATATTACAAATTGGATAATACATGTAGTTTGATAAATATGATATCAGCTGCTACTTAGAATATGAAATCAAGTGTGTTTTGATAAGTCCATGTCCTATGTTGCATAATTGAAATCTTTTTTTAGGTTAAAAGAAAGAGCATTTAAATACTTTAAATCAGAAGATGAGTATCACTCATTAAGCTAATCAAATGATCTTATTTTTTTAAATGTAACAACTGCTAATAATGGGGAAAAGAATTTTTACTTCAGTCTGTTGAAAAAGGTAATTTCAAAGTAAAGCTTGCACATTTATTTTGAATTTATTCAAATTGATTGCTGAAATATTGCTGCTAAATTAGAAGAAAAAACTTTACTTGATATTAGAAGTATCAAGTGAAAAAGGCTTGTCAAGTTCAAACATTGTTACTTTTAGGTTTTCCTTCGTAAAGATTTCTTCTCAGATTTAAAACAAGTTCCGCTTCGAAGTCAAAGATAATCCAATCTTTGTAAATGTAACAACCATAACTAACAATGAGATATAGGATTTTAACTCCTGAAAATATTGTTTAATACACTGAATATTTAGCAAAGTAATCTCTACAGTTTCCAGTTGCCATCAGAGTTAAAGCTGCACTCTCACAGATTGAATGTTTTGACAACTTTTTTATTTTTATGTCTTGGAATGAGCCAATTTTTGCAAAAATGCAAGGACACCATTTATATAAGACTGCTGGAAAAAAATTAGATCACAGATTTTTATATTTAAGTTCAAAAATTGATGTTTTATGCAGTTCTTAAACCGGTTTAAGAACTGCATAAAACATCAATTTAGTAACGGTTTAAGCCATAAAACATTAATTTCCGAACAGAAATATGTACATATACGATCTGATCTTTTGTCAGCAATCTTTTATCTACGCAAAAATTTGCTTTTGCGACACAAAAAATAAAAACAGTTGTAAAAACGGTTTATCTGTGAGAGTGCAGCTTTAAGCATTATAATGATGCACTTCTTTTGCAGCATAAAAGTACACATGAGGTCTCAACACTCAGACGAACGACCATTTAAATGTGAACATTGTGGAAAGGCATTTGTAACGATTAACCGGCTCAATAAACATAGCCTTCAGCACAATGGTAAGATGGCATCTAATCCTTTTCTCTTGCATCGAAACATATACTGAAAATATGTACCCCCAAAAATAAAAAAATAACAGAAAATCTTTTCTCAGAAGGCAATACAAAAATTAAGGTCGGGTAGATTTTTAGCTCGACTATTCGAAGAATATGGAGAGCTAAACTACTCACCCAAGCGTCGGCGTCACACCTTGGTTAAGGTTTTGCATGCAAGCACACATAGGTTAATATCTCAGCAACTACTTGATGTATTGCATTGAGACTTTATACAATGGTACTCAACCATCCAATCTACTTAATTAACCAAGTATGAAAACTCTAGTTAGCGTTTAATGCAAATAATAGGCCTTTATTATTCGACTTAGAAATTCTGGTTAAAGTTTTGAGTGCACAAGCTCACATGGGTTAATATCTCAGCAACTGATTGAGGTATTGCATTGAGACTTTTTACAATGATACTCAACCATCCAACCTACTTAATTAACCAAGTTAGATAACTCTAGTTTGCATTTAATGCAAATAATTGCCCTTTATTATTCGGCTTAGAAATTCTGGTTAAGGTTTTGCGTGCAAGCACACATAGGTTAATATCTCAGAAACTAATTGAGGTATTGTATTGAGACTTGATACAATGATACTCAGCTTTCCAACCTACTTAATTAACCCTAATAGAAAACTCTAGTTTGCATTTAATGCAATTAATAGGCCTTTATTATTCCACTTAGAAATTCTGGTTTAGGTTTTGCGTGCAAGCACACATAGGTTAATATCTCAGCAACTACTTGAGGTATTGCATTGAGACTTGATACAATGGTACTCAACCATCCAACCTACTTAATTAACCAAGTTAGATAACTCTAGTTTGCATTTAATGCAAATAATTGCCCTTTATTATTCGACTTAGAAATTCTGGTTAAGGTTTTGCGTGCAAGCACACATAGGTTAATATCTCAGAAACTAATTGAGGTATTGTATTGAGACTTGATACAATGATACTCAGCCTTCCAACCTACTTAATTAACCCTAATAGAAAACTCTAGTTTGCATTTAATGCAAATAATTGCCCTTTATTATTCGACTTAGAAATTCTGGTGAAGGTTTTGCGTGCAAGCACACATAGGTTAATATCTCAGAAACTAATTGAGGTATTGCATTGAGACTTTATACAATGGTACTCAACCATCCAACCTACTTAATTAACCAAGTTAGATAACTCTAGTTTGCATTTAATGCAAAAAATAGGCCGTTATTATACGCTTTGAAATTCAGGTTAAGGTTTTGCGTGTAAGCACACATAGGCTAATATCTCAGCAACTACTTTAGGTATTGCATTGAGACTTGATACAATAGTACCGGTACTCAACCATCCAACCTACTTAATTAACCAAATTAAATAACTCTAGTTTGCATTAAATTCAAATAATGGCCCCTTTTTTTGACATAGAAATTCTGGTTAAGGTTTTGCATGTAACCACTTTTAGGTCAATACCTTAGCGAATACATCATGTATTGCATTGAAACTTTACACACAGGCTCCCAACCATTTAACCTTCTTCTTTAATCAAGTAAGATAACTCTATCTTTCATATTATTAAATTTTTGCCCCTTTATTATGAGACTTAGAAATTCTGGTTAAGGTCTTGCATGTTAGCACACATAGGATAATATCTCAGCAACTACTTGATGAATTGCATTGAGACTTTATACAACGTAATTGAATAACCAAGTTAGATAACTGTATTTTGCAAATAATGGCCCTTTATTATTAGACTTAAAAATTCTGGTTAAAATTTTCCATGTAACCACATTTATGTTAATATCTCAGCACATCATGTATTGCATTGATATCTAATCTAATAGTGATCCATGCATGTTTCGCCAAAACTTTTCAATCCTTACATTGAAAAGCGACGGAATAGTCGAGCGCGCTGTCTCTGTGACAGCTCTTGTTTATAATATAATCAAATAAAAAAAAATAACATCGCATTCTTTTCTTTAATAAGCGGACCGCTTGTAGCTCATCAGGACTTATAATAATTTTATTATAAGCCCTGATGCGAAACCGGACGGCTTATTAAAGAAAAGAATACTCATGTGATGTTATTTTTTTATTTGATTATACGGATTCTTTAACCAGCACTTTACTATTATATATATATATATGCCAATCTAGCACCTGTTTTTAATTTCTTTATTCAAGCTTGTCTGTATATTAACTGATAACAAATACTCACCATACTGAGACGATGTGCAGAGCTTATTTTACATCCAGTTCGGTTCAAAGTCATACACATGAACTTATAGGTGCTGAGAGCATGTTACAACCAGCTTGGTTTAAGGTCAAGGTTACACTTGGAGGTCAAAGGTCATATGTCTAATATGACTATATTTATGTCCGATGTTCATCATATTGGGACAATGTGCTGAGAGCATGTTACAACCAGCTTGGGTTAAGGTCAAGGTTACACTTGGAGGTCAAAGGTCATATTACTTCATTTTGTGCAAGCTCTTTATCTCTTGAACTTCTTGAACAATATTGAAATAATTCACCTTTTATGTTCACCATATTGAGGCAATATGATGAGCGCATGTTACAGCCAGCTTGGTTCAAGGTCAAGGTTACACTTGTAGGTCAAAGGTCATATTACTTCATTTTGTGCAAGCTCTATATCTCTTGAACTGCTTGAACAATATTGAAATAATTCACCATTAATGTTCACCATATTGAGGCGATATGACAGTTGCATGTTACAGCCAGCTTGGTTCAAGGTCAAGGTTACACTTAAAGGTCAAAGGTCATATGACTACATTTCGTGACCACTCCATATCTCGTTAAAATCAATGTTCGAGACATCAATGTTTGATCACAATAACAACCATCTAGTGTTTTTTGGTACAGCCTAGTTTTAGAAAAAATATGTGGTAGACAATTAAAGATTTCTAAGAGTTGCACAAGAAAACATCAGGATGCAATTGTATAAAACTGGATAACCTTTCCACAGGTTCTTTTTTGTTAGTTTGCCCATGTAAGCAATTCACTTGATAAATGGTCATTATTGGCTAAATATTGATTAATCAATACACATTAACTTCATCCAAACAAAAGAATTCACAGGTTATATATACTTATTTGTATTAAACCTTTTCTCCACTAGAGAAGCGGAGCACATGTGACACCTGTGGTAAACAGTTCACGCATCTCTACAACCTCAGCTGCCACATAGAAAACGTCCATAGGAAGGAAAAACGCCACATGTGCTCAATCTGTGAAAAACGGTTCTCTACAAACTATCAACTTAAATGTCATCTCATTAAACATGCAGGTCTGTACTTTTGTTCAGGGAATAGGATTAGATGGTGACAGTGTTTTATGGCATTATGACTTGGTGAAGTTTGATTGTGAAGTAAATCATGTCGGGATTTCTAGAGTTTTGCCCCATTTACTAGTAGGTTTTTGTCTTACGCAGACAATGAAAGTTTTTATTACCCATTGATTATGTAACTTGGTGAGTGTGTTTGTGGGCTTACAATCACGGTCAGCCTTGCCAGTGCTGTAAATTGCCTTACTTACTCCAGAGTTATGCCCCTTTTACATATACATTGTAAAAAATAATAGGTTTATGGTTGTGCAGTCACTTAAGTATTTATTACTGGTATCCAATCACGTTAAAACTGTGTGACAGGATTTGTGTATGTAACGTCTCTGTCAAGGTTGATCTTGGCGGTATAACATACCAATAACTGTAGATTTACATCACTTTTACATTAAATATAGGAGGTTTATAACTTGTGTTGACACTTGGTGACAATATATCTATGGATAATGGCTTGATCAAGTTGGATCGTGAGATAAATCGCTCAAGTTGCATCACAGTATTGCCCCTTTTATAATTTAATGAAGTTTGCTTGCTACATGTGTAATAGATTAGTAATGATTATGAGATCAAGTTCTGAATTGCTACACTATTTTTCTAGGTTTACATTAAAATTGATAAGAGTAATTGGTTTGAGAATGATTGGCGCTCAAATCAGGTGACACACCAAATTCCACGAATTTCTAGTTGCCAATATACATGTATGTTATATTGTATGGCACAAATTGCTTTCTTCATACATGCCATTTTTCTGAGAGGCTTCCTAGGGGGATTGGGTATGAATTCCAGGGGATTTTGATATTACACCTGGGGATTTTTACACAGCAAAATTTTGTGCAATATCTATATTTATAATATAAGAATAAATACAGAAACACACTCTAATTATAATAATTTTTGGACTAAGTCTTCATGGTCCTTCATGTAATTTTACACTCATAATATTATGGATGCTTTCCACTGTCAAACTTGAGGTAGTTTAAAAAAACAAACCCCGGCGCAGGACCAGGGGATGGGCCAGAATTCTGGGGGATATGTCATGTATGTTTCTTTATAGTGTCAATGTGGAATTACAGGTGTTCGTCCATTCAACTGTACGTTTTGCACCCAGGATTTTGTGGAGAGGAAAGATTTGAGGCGTCACTTGAGCAAAAAACACAATAGGCAACTGGATGAAAATGCTAAGCTACCAGGTATGAAACTCAAGACAAATTGATCAACAAATTATAATGCCGTGTAATGCTAACATTCACATTAACTAACAATGTTTATAAATACAAGAAATAAATGTTTCCTTGAATTTAAAATCATTATGAAATATATTGTGTTTCTTCGGGAAGCCATCATTCCTAGCACTTGTTAATTGCAGTTTGATTGATATATTATTGTTCTTTAACCTATGATATTTTTCAAGTCTCAAACTTTCTCATTCCACAGACTATTACAGCTTTGAGCGAGTTCAGTAGTTGTTTTCGTGTTTCTTTCATCATTTGAACGGTGTCTGTTATGAGAGGCCCGAAGCCGATGGAATAAAAAAGAAATGTATTTAATAAAGTGATCCTAATTAAAGGAGTGCTTTGAGGAGACTAAGAAATCAATTTGACACTCTTGATACAGATACTAACTAAACCCAAAGTGAGCTCCTTTTCCTGTGGCCAGTCGAGCTTGTGTCATGGTGTGCTGTCCTTTGTCCGTGTGGCGTCTTTAAACAAATGCAATCACTTCAGTATCTCAATCAAATTTATACAGTAGTCGTATATCAATGAGAACTCGAAGCCTTTTTTTAAATCAGTAAGGTCCACCCATGTATGACTGGATTATTGCCTTTGAAATACTGCAGCCTTAGCAAAACTATTCTCTATATATGGTGATAACTTTGTACAGAGAGCTGTGTATTATTTAAGCATTTCTCTCCTTTTGTAAAACATATGGCTCGCTGATTGCTTCCCTTTGATTGTTGGTTCAGTTAAGAATAAAAGAATTACCCAAAAAAGTCATGCCAGCAGAGCATAGGCTTTCAAGGGCCTCTTGTTTACTTCATAACCATGACATGTACTTGTATGTATAGGTTTGTATATTTTGTATTGAATATTGCAGTAAGAGTATTGCGTTCAGAGTATTAATGTAAGACATTTGTGTTTCAGATCTAACAAAGGTCTTGGAATCAATTCAGACAACTTTGCAAATGCAATTCCCTGGTATCAACCTAGACAATAGAGGACTTGAAGAACACATAACAGAACACATACCTCAGCCCGTTGAGGGATCAGTCAATGAGGAATCAATTGTACATGAAAGTTCTATAACAATTGACAGTGAAACTGTATTTTTATGAAATAGTGGCTTAGTATATGACAGTGATAACTTCGGGAATTCAGTGAAAGTGATTTACTCAGATGATCAATAAGTTATTTCCTGATTTGAAATTGAAAGTGAGATAGGTAAACAGTGTGATGCTGACGATTAAATGGAGGAATAATCTAGGAAAGGCAAGATTTCAGCTGTCACTGAAAAAAGAAAGATTAAAATGTAGATACTTATTCATATACATGACCTAAGGTTTAATAAAAATGAACAACTGGTTTTCTGTACTTCTGTAAGTATTTTGTAAAAGTATTAGAATGACTTTACCATACACAGATAGTCACATAGTCGGATATGATCATGATGACAAGATTAGATTATGATAACATGAACAAGAATAGATCGTGATTACACCAACAGGAAACGATTGTGAAAATATAAACAAGAAAACACCATGATCACACAGAACAAAAACATCACTTTTACATGACCAAGAACCCTAAGTGGTTGTATTACAATCAAGAACAGATAACGGTAAAACGATCAAGAAAAGATAATGGTTAAACGATCAAGAATAGATAACGGTTAAACGATCAAGAATAGATAATGGTTAAACAATCAAGAACAGATAATGGTTAAACGATCAAGAATAGATAATGGTTAAACGATCAAGAATAGATAATGGTTAAACGATCAAGAATAGATAATGGTTAAACGATCAAGAACAGATAATGGTTAAACGATCAAGAATAGATAACGGTTAAACGATCAAGAACAGATAACGGTTAAACGATCAAGAATAGATAACGGTTAAACGATCAAGAATAGATAATGGTTAAACGATCAAGAATAGATAATGGTTAAACGATCAAGAATAGATAATGGTTAAACGATCAAGAATAGATAGATGTTACAGAAGCAAGAACAGATAATTTTAACGCGAACGAAAATATCATTACACGATCATGGACTTAGTATAGTCAAAAGGCGAGCAGAGCTCATAGTTACACGAACAAGAACAGATCATGGTTACAAGAACAGGAACAGATCATGGTTACGCGAATGAGAACAGCTCATGGGTACGCGAACAAGAACAGATCATGCTTACACGAACAAAAACAGATCATAGTTACACGAACGAGAACAGATCATGGTTACGCGAATGAGAACAGATCATTGTTACGCAAACGAGAACAGATCATGGTTACGCGAACGAAAACAGATACTTGTTAGGCAACGAGAACAGATCATGGTTACGCGAATGAGAACAGATCATGGTTACGCAAACGAGAACAAATCATGGTTACGCGAACGAGAATAGATCATGGTTACATAAACGAGAACAGCTCATTGTTACGCGAACGAGAACATATCATGGTTACGAGAACAGATCATGGTTACATACGAGAACAAATCATTGTTACGCAAACGAGAACAGATCATGGTTACATAAACGAGAACAGATCATGGCTACGCGAACGAGAACAGATCATTGTTACGCGAACGAGAACAGATCATGGCTACGCGAACGAGAACAGATCATTGTTACACGAACGAGAACAGATCATGGTTACACGAACGAGAACAGATCATGTTTACGCGAACGAGAATAGATCATGGTTACGCGAACAAGAACAGATCAAAGTTACACGAATGAGAACAGATCATGTTTACGCGAACGAAATCAGATCATGGTTACACGAATGAGAACAGATCATGGTTACACGAACGAGAACAGATCATGGTTACGCGAACGAGAACAGATCATGTTTACGTGAACGAGAACAGATCATGTTTACGCGAACGAGAACAGATCATGTTTACGCGAACGAGAACAGATCATGTTTACGCGAACGAGAACAGATCATGTTTATGTGAACGAGAACAGATCATGTTTACGCGAACGCGAACAGGTCATGGTTACGCGAACGAAATCAGATCATGGTTACACGAATGAGAACAAATCATTTTTACGCGAACGAAATCAGATCATGGTTACACGAATGAGAACAGATCATGGTTACACGATCGAGAACAGATCATACACGAACGAGAACAGATCATGATTACTCGAACAAGAACAGATCAAAGTTACACCAACAAAAACAGATCATGGTTAAATGAGCAAGAACATAATTATGTTAGACGTGGTGAAAATCTAAATTCAATGTAATAGCAGACATTGTTATTGATAACTTTTATCAGGAGTATCATGAAGGCATTCTAAAATTCGCACTTTCTTTATCAATAAATAAAACAAAACACTTAGGCTCAGAGACCTCGAACTTGGTAAAGGTCTCTCAAACATAACCAGCACCTTAACTGATTTATGTCAGTTGGGCCAACGTTAAATTTGTGGCGACCTTGAGCGGAAAATCCGAATTCGTTCAATAACTCGAGAATGCTTGTAGCCGGATACCTCAAACTTGGTATGCTGGTAAACTGCACCCGCTTCCTTTAAGTCATGCTTTGCAACAAAATTAGTCTTGTTTACTCTGGAGTTATGGCCTTTGATTTGTCAACATTTGACATAATCTACTTTTCACGCTCTCAGACTTGGGCAATTCTTAACCAATTGTTTACAAAGGGAGGTTAACAGTCATTATTACATTATAAACTCTTAAGAGTTGTAGCCCTTGATTTGGCATCAATTGAGAAAACAAATAGTTTGTGCTCTCTTAGCAAGCTCAAGCTGGAACCAATAATCGTCCTCCCAGTTTCGACAGCCCCTTTAATTTTCAAATCTTGAACACAAAAAATTACTTGCGAACCTGACCTTTGTTGTCCAATCCTTATTGTACTTGGGGTATATGCTATCTAGAACAATTTCGTAAAAACTATATTTTTTTTAACTGTTTAAAACAGTGAATATCATTTTTATTTCACTGGTAATTCTCTTTAAATCGCCGATAAACATAAATTATAATAAATTGAAATCTTTTTCCAGATGATCATCTTTAAAATGCTTTATGCAAAGAAAAACAATTGCAGAGAAAAATATGGGTCGGTCGGGTTTACTGAAAACTAGCCATTTTACCTTCACTCCTTATCAAAGCGACATACAGACCCCATTGTTAGACTTATGCCGATCAAAGATCAAGATCAGAATGATAGGTCGATGGTTGATTGGGTAGTCTTAAATATTTTGAAACAAAACTATATTCATTTGTAGAAAGACCCCCCCCCCAAAAAAAAGGAAACTTTTCAAAATATTTCGAAAAAAAATACCCCATTTCCTAATTTACAAATTGACGTGCTGCATATAAAGGAGTATGTA
Source organism: Mya arenaria (assembly GCF_026914265.1). Lineage (NCBI taxonomy): Eukaryota > Metazoa > Mollusca > Bivalvia > Myida > Myidae > Mya > Mya arenaria. Next base: position 19,790,163 of record NC_069122.1, read on the forward strand.
TTTTTCTTGAACCTCGAAACTGTGAGAGAAAAAAATGAAATTTTGATGCATTTTATGCTTTTGTCCTTCGTACCAACTTTGCACTGTGTTTGATTACCCTTGATATTTACGCAAAGTGAAGAATTTGTATTAACTGAATCAGAGAAAACAGATAGTGTCCTTTATTTATAATAATTTATCACAAGCAATTAACAAATTGAATGTTCGGCAAGAAAAAACAAAACAGAAAAAATGTGACTAAAAAGTGTGTTTTGTTAAATATCTGAAATACTTATATCAAACAAATAGGATAACAAAATTATTTTATCAAAGTTCTAGTTGATCAACATGTTTTCAAATTCTTAATAATTGTTCATTTTTCAAACCGAGTTTTTTTCTATTTATTAGCCGAATATGGTTTTAATAATAGCATTGCCAATACATATTCAAGTTCTCTAAACATTACACATCTGTAACGTTCCCTTACAGTAAAATCTATTAAAGTTTAACCTCATTGAAGCAAGCATGTATTTTCTATTATTTTTTTGCAACAGGGAGATAACTGCGTATCAAATTACACTTGTTAATATTCTTCGTCATCTTGTTCACCGTCTCCGTCTTGGGTGTCAACACCGACCTCCTCATAGTCCTTCTCGAGAGCCGCTAGGTCTTCCCGGGCCTCGGAGAACTCTCCCTCCTCCATACCCTCACCCACGTACCAGTGGACGAAGGCGCGCTTGGCGTACATAAGGTCAAACTTGTGGTCGAGGCGGCACCAGGCCTCGGCGATCGCGGTTGTGTTGCTCAGCATGCAGCACGCGCGCTGCACCTTTGCGAGATCGCCGCCGGGGACGACGGTGGGCGGCTGGTAGTTGATGCCGACCTTGAAACCAGTGGGACACCAGTCGACGAACTGAATTGTGCGCTTCGTCTTGATGGTTGCGATAGCGGCGTTGACGTCTTTTGGAACGACGTCGCCGCGGTAGAGCAGACAACAGGCCATGTATTTACCGTGACGTGGATCACATTTGACCAACTGATTGGCAGGCTCGAAGCACGCGTTTGTTATCTCGGCCACAGACAGTTGCTCGTGGAAGGCCTTCTCGGCGGAGATGACGGGCGCGTAGGTGGCCAGAGGGAAGTGGATGCGCGGGTAGGGCACCAAGTTGGTCTGGAACTCGGTCAAATCCACATTCAGGGCACCGTCGAACCTGAGGGAGGCAGTGATTGAGGAGACAATCTGGCCGATCAGCCTGTTCAGATTGGTGTAGCTCGGGCGCTCGATGTCTAGGTTCCTGCGACAAATATCGTAGATGGCCTCGTTGTCGACCATGAAAGCGCAGTCGGAGTGCTCCAGGGTGGTATGGGTGGTCAAGATTGCGTTATACGGCTCAACGACGGCCGTCGCTACTTGTGGCGCCGGGTACACAGCGAACTCGAGCTTAGACTTCTTCCCATAGTCGACGGACAGGCGCTCCATGAGCAGAGATGAAAATCCAGATCCGGTGCCGCCACCGAAGCTGTGGAAGATCAGGAAGCCCTGGAGACCGGTGCACGCGTCTGCGATTTTCCGGATCCGGTCAAGGACATGGTCGATGTGCTCCTTGCCGACAGTGTAGTGGCCGCGGGCGTAGTTGTTAGCGGCGTCCTCCTTACCGGAAATGAGCTGCTCGGGATGGAACAGCGAACGATAGGTTCCGGTCCGCACTTCGTCTGTAATTCACATGTCATGATGAACATCATTTCATATTATGTTCGGTAAATAAGTATGATGTCTACTGATAAAAAACTATTTAATTAAAGATGCCATTGGGCTAATATTCCAATGAAATTTAAACCGAAAAAAGATCTGAAAAATATTATTGTGATTCCGCAAATAATGAAACTTTAAATACAAGAGTAATGGAACTGAATTATGCTTGCGTACCAATGACGGTCGGTTCCAGATCGATAAACACAGCCCGCGGCACGTGCTTGCCGGCGCCCGTCTCGCTGAAGAACGTGTTGAACGAGTCGTCACACTTGCCGACGGTAGCATCTGAGGGCATTTGGCCGTCTGGCTGAATTCCGTGCTCCAGGCAGTACAGCTCCCAGCAGGCGTTGCCCATCTGGACGCCCGCCTGTCCCACGTGCACAGAGATACATTCACGCTGAAAAAAAGAGGAAGAAAATGAAATCCTGCACATGGGCACCAATTTAAAAACTTTAGATCTGAATTATCAACCATTATTGCAGTAATGCCGTCGCCTGCCTGCATCTACCATCCACTTGTACCGAAGAGCAAAATCTGCCGGTTCCTCTAGTTGTCGCATGCAAAGAAGCTTACGTCTATTAAACAGTCTCCTGTAATTAAGCCCGCACCGTTGAACGGTCGTCTGTCAAGCTTACGCCGTTAAAGCTTACTCTTTTAAACAGTATCCTGTTATTGAGTTGACTCTATTAACAGTCGCTTACAATTAAGCTTACGACGTTAACAGTCGCCTTTGATAAAGTTTAGTCTATAAACAGTCACCTTTGATAAAGTTTAGTCTATGAACAGTCGCCTTTGATAAAGTTTAGTCTATAAACAGTCGCCTTTGATAAAGTTTAGTCTATAAACAGTCGCCTTTGATAAAGTTAAGTCTCTAAACTGTCGCCTGTAATAAAGTTTAGTCTATAAACAGTCGCGGCGCCTGTAATAAAGTTAAGTCTAGAAACAGTCGCCTGTAATAAAGTTTAGTCTAGAAACAGTCGCCTGTAATAAAGTTTAGTCCATAAACAGTCGCCTGTAATAAAGTTAAGTCTAGAAACAGTCGCCTGTAATAAAGTTTAGTCCATTAACAGTCGCCTGTAATAAAGTTAAGTCTAGAAACAGTCGCCTGTAATTAAGCTTATCGTTTAAAACAGTTATCTGTTATTTAGTTCACTGTTTTAAACAATTACCTGTAATCAAGCTTACACAGTTAAAAAGTCCATACAACCGCACTTAGATTTTGCAATAAACAGCCATCAACACCAACGTCCCCCAATTTATATCTGCACGAGTTGTGTTCTTCAACGATACATACTGACTTATCAATATTCTGGAAACGAATTTCGGAAATCACTATATTAATTATGACCTCACTAGTTTATTGTATAATTAATTATTTTAAGTAGTTATATCAAATATATATATATACTTCTAGAGCTCTCTCCAGTGACATTATTTAGTATTTCCAACTTCTGCCCAATCAAGGAGTTGATGCTTGATGGTTGGGACATAGAATGACGCCTAACAATCTGTACCGAAGTTTTGTTCAAAATGTTGCTTATTGTTTTTTTTTTTAATTAAACAATATATTACAGTAAACCATTTTATCGGGCCTGACAATATTCAACTTTGTATTAATAATTTCTGAACTATCTCACCTGTAAATGTTTTTCAAGTGAAACCAGTACAGAACATAAGCATTATAACAAATTACAATAAAGCACACTGTAACTTATTGGCCATTAATCAAAAGTAGCGAGACAGGATTTATGTTTTTAACCCAGCATCAGTAAAATGTTGTTTTTTTGTGGATGCAGATATACAGTATGTGTTCACGTGACAGTCAGTCATGGATGTTGAAAACAAGATCTTGTTTATCTTACTTTCGCTTAGCTTGGATAGGCAAGAATGTTTGTAATGACATAAGTGTCTTAGTCACTGAACATTTTGAGGTTTATCTTAAGTAAACCTTTTTATATTTTCAGTTTAAATTATATATACTACCCATTCGTGTGGAAACCATAACACTAATGCGCATATTTCACTAGCGGATTCTGTGGGGTGAGGGCGCCTCCAACTCATGCCCCCTCTAAATTTGTCAAGTTCAAATCTAATGTCAATATCGGAGAAAAAAAAGTAATACAATACGCCAAATATGCACCATGGAGTACCTTCATCCCCGCCCCGCCAACATTTTAAGACCGCAACCCAAAGTTACGCCCCCTCTAACGTCAACGCCTGGAACCGCCCCTGCATTTGCTTATGAATACTGGTAATACTAGTTCTATTTCTGTTCATTCTTTCATATCCATAATTAGCCTACGATTTTTATATAAACTGAGAGAAGGAAAGAGCAATATTACATGAATATGAATGTTATACATAAAAACATGTATAATAAATAATAGTACGTATAAATTAATATAATCGTGACTTTTAAATGTATATAATTAAGCGACTACATATTGTATATATAGTACACAAGCAGATTAAAGGTGGACTCCCTGCCCTCCACCTCTCGCCACTACTTTTTTTTTTTGGGGGGGGGGGGGGGGCTCTTACCCCATTCTAATGTTTATTGCCTACTTTGGAGGTTCGATGGGAAGGGACGCAAGATGCGCCCCTAAACAGACCCCCACTAACGTCAATTCCTCTCAATTGGTATAAAGCTATAAATAATTATATATATTCATCTCTATAAAACAAACCACAACTGTAGTCGTGTTTCTGCGTAAAATCAATGTTTATATGTACGATATGAATGTAGAAAATTACTGCAGGCTATTAACAGCGGTTAAATGTCACGTTTTATTTTCGCATGCTATTAACTTAATGTATCATTCAATTATACAGAAATCTTCTTAAACATCTATGGTAATTGCTAACTATTGTTTAACGTTTCATAATTTGTTTTTGCGCACGAATACTCAATCAAACAAATCACACAAAAAAAGAACAAAAGGTTCAGATTTTCCCATGACCTTTTAACTTATCTATTTACGCGTCATACAAATAGTCCCCGGAAACTGAAAATGAAGCATTTGGTGATTACTACTCGTTACCTTTAATTCCATGTTTCATATAACTGAGAAAAAACATTAAAATTGACTTAAAACTCACTCCCATTTATGATGTCGTAACCAGTGGATGAAAATCGCAATCAATATATAATTATGTACAATAATCATGAACAGATGTTGGATAAGAAAAAAAGACAAGAGCATCACAAGGAAATGCCGACGCGCGTCTGTTTTTGCTGTGAATGTTGTCGTTTTTCTCCATTTGACAAAGTGCCAGTGCTCGACTGTTAATAAAGACGGAGGGTACGTGACTTTATACACATGTGCTTATAGTCTATTAGTGTCACTGGTAACATATTTACCAAGTTTCAAGTGAATACCTTGAGCGGTGTCTAAGATATGGCCATGATTAAAGTTTCGCATAATGACGACGCCGTCGCAGACGACGCCGACGGCAGAAATGCTTTACCATTTCCTCGACATATTTCGCATAATGACGACGCCGTCGCAGACGCCGCAGACGACAGAATGCTATTCCATCACCTCGACATATTTTCTTCGAAAAGCAGACGAGACATCTAGAAAATTCTTTAAAATATTACTCACCATATTTAGATCACAGTTTGTATCCACACAAAAAAGCCCAAATGGTGATGCTGGTTGAGGTTGATTTGTTTTTCTCACGCCGACTTTAAACCGTCTAGTGAGAAACGAATAACTGGTTGGAAAACAACCCGCCCCGTCACTTATATATCACATACTACTGCGTAATAGACTGGCCGCATGCACAAAGCGAATGTTAATAATAATAAAAATGATACAGTTAAATCAACGAAAATCTTTTTCTTATATTTTTAAAAATGAGCGGATTACCCACCCCCCTTCCCCACCCCCGCCCCCCTTCAAAAAGTATGTTTAAAATAGACTAGAAAAGAAAATACTACGGCGTCCAAGAGGGGACGTATTTGGGGATGTGTATTTGTATATCGCTAAAACGTCTTGTGCATCTTGCTAAAACGAATTGAGGTACCTTGTTAAAACGACTTCCATATCTCGTCAAAACAAATTAGTATCTCGTTTAAACGATGTACGTATCTCGTCAAAGCGACATAATTGGCCAATCAGAATCGCCAAATCAGTATATAGATATAAGTACGCGGTTCTGACTGCCCAAATTTGTTCTTTTAAACGAGATACTAAGTCATTTTAACGAGATAAAAAAAACGTATGTCACCTCTGTGCCACCGTAGAATAAAAATTTTAACCAGGTTTTCACATAGTGAAACCTAGTTATTAGAATGACGAACGTCGTTGTTCGGGCGGGCGGCCGGGCGGGCGGCTGGGCGGCCGGGCGGGGTCCAACTCACCTATGAAACTGAATAACTTTAGTTAGGGTTGACACATCTTGACCCAACTTGGTATAAAGGAAGAGTTTATGGATACCTTTCATGGGATTTCGTTTGGGGTCCCTAGGGTCAAGGTTAAGGTCATTGTTACTAAAAATAGAAACACGGTTGAAACTGAAAAACTTTAGTTTGGGTTTGCATATCTTGACCCAACTTGGTATAAAGGAAGAGTTTATGGAGAACTTTCATGGGATTGCGTTTGGGGTCCCTATGGTCAAGGTCAATGTCACTGTTACTAGAAATAGAAAAACGGTTGAAACTAAATAACTTCAGTTAGGGTTGACATATCTTGACCCGACTTGTTACTAGTTATTTTAATAAGACGATATGAGAGAGCTCCCTTGAATCTTAGAATCATCAAGTTTAAACACACAGTCAAACCTGTATTAAGTGGCCACCTTTGGGAAAAGGTAAAAGTGGCTGCTTACTACAGGTGGCCACTTAGTCCAGGTTGGACTTTTCTGACTCTTTGGCTTTGTTCAAACAGAGGTCGATTATGTATCTTAACCATCGCCTCACCCCACGATCAGTATCAGCAGTACCATTAAAGAAGGTTGAAAACAAATGTAGAAAAAAACAACTTTATTGCAAAATTTTAAATAGAATGCAATAGATAAAAGCTAATACATGTACATAGCATAAACAAAAAACACCAAAAAATAGTCCACAGAACTACATGTACATTTCAAGTTCAATATAAGTTCAATTTTTAAAGTAATCAGTCATTTTCGTTTGCTGAACTTCTGTCTCTAATTTAAAGTGCGTTTACATTGAGCCGACATTATCATGTCAAGCATGTCACTCTGTGACAAAAAAAGAAGTTCATTGAGTCCACGTTTCCTGTAATTTTCCTCTGTCCTTAAGAGTTGGATTTCAATTGCTAGCATAAGCAAGTAATTGATTTGAGTCCGTCCACATGTAATACCAGTCTAATGCAATGAATCCACTAGCATATTCCACAGTGGATGCATATACCGATAGTATCGATTCAAAATTGTGCTGCAAGACAAAATATTGACAACATATTGCAGCATCATTCAGTTTGGACACCAGTCTATAGCGGTGAATATTGCTTACATGGGCAGTCTTGGCTACATAGCAGCAGCCTCATACATTATGAGTCAAGTTAATATTGGTTCTTTACAGACAAACACAGCCTCTCCATAGTTTTCGATACAGCTCCAAGGATCATCAAGGTTCCTGTTGTAGCGACATTTAGATCAAAGAATGATATATGACTATAGCAGGGGTGATCACAGACCAAACCTCTCCACCCTGATAATTCGATTTCGAGGGATTTAGACCCATACAAAGCAGGGTTAAGAGGCTAACACTACTGTAGAACTTGTTTTCAAAGCCATTTATACCCATTTCAAAGTATTTCTTACTATTTTGTATGCAACTAGCTATCCAGTTAAAAAATAAAAGAATTAACCAAACGTACAACAGCTCTCGACAAATGCTGAATCAGCCCTTCTATAATAAATATTATGTCAAAATTGCTGTAGCTTTTTTTACTTCCTAGTTATTTATTTTTTCGAACGTGACAGAAACTGGCACTTGACCCAAAGACATGGTCACGTCCTGGGACATGACACAAGGACATGGTTCCGTCCTGTGACATGACACATGAACAAGATCACTTCCTGGGACATGACACAAGGACATGGTCACGTCCTGGGACATAACACAAGGACAAGGTCACGTCCTGGGACATGACACAAGGACAAAGTCACGTCCTGGGACATAACACAAGGACATGGTCACGTCCTGGGACATGACACAAGGACAAGGTCACGTCCTCGGACATGACACAAGGACAAGGTCACGTCCTGGGACATGACACAAGGACAAGGTCACGTCCTGTCGTATATATTCTTTATGAAAACACAACATCCACTGTTTTTTTAAACGCAAGGCAATATATGAAAAATGCCAGTTGGGAGGCGTTTATTTGAATTGCCATTTATAGGTGGTCTGCCTTAAAGACTAGAAACAGCTGTAGCTAGTGCTAGGATTAGGGTTAGGGTTAGGGTTTTACAGCCTAAGGGTAAGGGCTTAGTCCACCTTAATGGCCGTCAACTTGCTTTTGACGTTGTTTTTTTTACTAGGGATACATAAGAAATGTCAAAATTCCCTGATCATTCATTATTGTAGGGCTAGGGTTTTACTGTTTTAGTTAGTATTAGGGTCATGGTTTTATAGTTGTTGTTGTTGTTGTTGTTGTTGTTTTAGATGTTAGGGTTAGAATACAACAACAGCTCTAAATGACAGCTATACATATAAAACGTACAACTGATTTCATGTATATTTTAACTTTTGAGCCACTTTATAGACCATATATATTTGTTATGACAATCTGTTGTAACTTAATGTCGACTCGATTTATATATAATCCAGCCAAGCTTGCAAAGACATGACTCACACCTAGAAAACTAGGACACATATACCGGTTTCACTTAAGCATACCTATGTTGCGGAGACTGTGTCCGGTTACGGTGATGATATCAGTTTTCAAGGGTGTACATTACCAAGTGTTATTTACTCTACATCAACTATTTTACATCTAAGCATGTTTAAAACATGTAACAGTTTTGTATGTGATAAGGGCGTAGCATATATATGTATACAGGTGGTTCAATGTTCATAATTCTACAATATTTAAAAAACACACAACTTCTTAACACTTTTAAGCTATCTTGGCTTTGTATTAAAGAGTAAATATCATATTGTCTTTATAACTGAATCTTTAAGTTAATATACTACATGTACTTCTAGTGAACTGTAAATTCTCACCTAACCTCAAAGTTTCTGATGCAATAAAACTGCACCTTTACAGTACGATCTGCACCTCTATCTCATAATTTCAACTGCACCTTTAAAATAAGACCAGCACCTCTACCTCATAAAAAGAACTGCACCTTTAAGATAATACCTACACATTAACCTCATAATTACAGCTGCACCTTTATAAAAAGACCAGCAACTCTATCTCATAAATGCAACTGCACCTTTATAATAAGACCAGGACCTCTATCTCATAAATGCAACTGCACCTTTATAATAAAACCTGCACCTCTATCTCATTAAAGCAACTGCATCTTTATTATAAGACCTGCACCTCTATCTCATAAATACAACTGCACCTTTATAATAAGACCAGCACCTCTATCTCATAAATGCAACTGCACCTTTATAGTAAGACCTGCAACTCTATCTCATAAATGCAACTGCACCTTTATAATATGACCTGCACCTGTATCTCATAAATACAACTGCACCTTTATAATAAGACCAGCACCTCTATCTCATAAATGCAACTGCACCTTTATAATGAAACCAGCACCTCTATCTCATAAATGCAACTGCACCTTTAAAATAAGACCAGCACCTCTATCTCATAAATGCAACTGCACCTTTATAATAAAATCTGCACCTGTATCTCATCAATACAACTGCACCTTTATAATAAGACCAGCACCTCTATCTCATAAATGCAACTGCACCTTTATAATAAGACCAGCACCTCTATCTCATAAATACAACTGCACCTTTATAATATGACCTGCACCTGTATCTCATAAATACAACTGCACCTTTATAATAAGACCAGCACCTCTATCTCATAAATGCAACTGCACCTTTATAATAAGACCTGCACCTCTATCTCATCAATACAACTGCACCTTTATAATAAGACCAGCACCTCTATCTCATAAATGCAACTGCACCTTTATAAAAAGACCAGCACCTCTATCTCATAAATGCAACTGCATCTTTATAATAAGACCTGCACCTCTATCTCATAAATGCAACTGCACCTTTATAATAAGACCTGCACCTCTATCTCATAAATGCAACTGCACCTTTATAATAAGACCTGCACCTCTATCTCATAAATGCAATTGCACCTTTATAATAAGACCAGCACCTCTATCTCATAAATGCAACTGCACCTTTATAATAAGACCAGCACCTCTATCTCATAAATGCAACTGCACCTTTATAATAAGACCAGCACCTCTATCTCATAAATACAACTGCACCTTTATAATAAGACCAGCACCTCTATCTCATAAATGCAACTGCACCTTTATAATAAGACCAGCACCTCTATCTCATAAATGCAACTGAACCTTTATAATAAGACCAGCACCTCTATCTCATAAATACAACTGCATCTTTATAATAAGACCAGCACCTCTATCTCATAAATGCAACTGCACCTTTATAATAAGACCAGCACCTCTATCTCATAAATGCAACTGCACCTTTATAATAAGACCAGCACCTCTATTTCATATATACAACTGCACCTTTATAATAAGACCAGCACCTCTATTTCATATATACAACTGCAATTTTATAATAAGACCAGCACCTCTATCTCATAAATGCAACTGCACCTTTATAATAAGACCAGCACCTCTATCTCATAAATGCAACTGCACCTTTATAATAAGACCAGCACCTCTCCTTTACAATAAGACCTGCACCTCTATCTCATAAATGCAACTGCACCTTTATATTTCAACCTGCACCTCTATCTCATAAATATAACTGCACCTTCGTATATCTAAATCCTGTACCTCTAATTTGATAAAGGCGCACCTCTATATTGGCTCTGCTGTCTGCTTTAGGCAACTTTTGACCCAAATAGTATGTCATAAATGAATAATATGAGCATATTCGCCTAATGCAGTGTATTTGTATTCACTTCATTTGCAACACAAAAATGCCTTTAAGTAGGTGCTTCAGAAAAAGATGATAGGCAAGGAAATGAAATGGTATCCTTTCCAGCATTTAACTTAACTTCCTGAAAGCATTTGTCTGACAAACAATGCTGTTTGCAACATCTAGACACATGTGTTTAAACTTCATTGGTGTAAAGAAAAAAAGCCTTAACAAATAGGCTCCTGGCATCATGTTTCGTGAAGCACAATAACTTCCTTAGACTTGTTAAACATCAAAACATAATTTTACAAGGCCATTTTCCCATTATTTAACCGTAAACCAATTTTGATGAGGGTATGGTTTGTTTTTGGTGATGTTAATATGTTTTTTGTCTATAGCTAATTGTTGTTTGGGCCCTTGCTATGTTTTTTGTCTATAGCTAATTGTTGTTTGGGCCCTTGCTATGTTTTTTGTCTATAGCTAATTGTTGTTTGGGCCCTTGCTATGTTTTTTGTCTATAGCTAATTGTTGTTTGGGCCCTTGCTATGTTTTTTGTCTATAGCTAATTGTTGTTTGGGCCCTTGCCTTGTAACCCTATACAGGGTTTATTTTTTAACTTTCGACTTAACTTTTAACTGGACTTGTCCCTGTAGTATTCATTAAACTATTATCAAATTTTTCTCATCACTTTCATTTTAAACCAACAAAAAAAAGAGAAAAAAATCACAATATACAAAAACAAAAAAGTGAGCTTAGCTTGATCCTGTCAGATTGCTAAATATGTGGGCTTGAATTTAAACTTCTCTCATGATAATGAAAAATTGACAAAAATTTATTTCATGTTTTATTGTTATTTTAACATATGAGATTAGAATCTACGATGCACATCTACATGTACACTAAAATACAGCACTAACATTCTATAGAATGTTCACTAAAAATACAGCACTACCATTCTATAGAATGTACACTAAAAATACAGCACTAACATTCTAAAGAATGCTTTAACAATAAATAACAATTCTAATCAAACAATCCATTTCAAGAAAAAAACAATACGAAAATATTGTAACATTCAGGCTACAGAAAACCGAATACAAAGACAAAGATTCATTTTAATGGTGTCAATGACTCAATCAGGGGCAGATCCAGGATTTAACTTCAGAGGGGGCATAACTTAGGAGCTTCAGCTTATGACTTGCGTCCCTCCCTGAGAACCGAAAAATTTATTTGGTTAAGTGTTGGCAGGGGGTGCGCCACCTACCCCAACCCCCTTCCCCCCTGGATATGCTAGTGTCAATATATACAAATTCACAAACAGAAAATGATAAGTTTTTGACTTTGTACTTGAAAAATAATTATGATCTCAAGAAGTTAATAAACATATCAATATTAAAATAGACAAAACAACTATTATAAACAAAATGTATACATGTCACACTACTTTATTTGTATTATTTGAGGTAAGAATTTAATAATATTAGATATATCATACAAACACATGTAAATGCCATATTATTATCAAAAAGGCCTAAAATAAATTGTTTACAATTTCAATGCCAAAAAAGAGATACATGTTGGTCGAGATTTTTTTGTTTTTCACACAGAAAACTGTTGCCATTTTGTCTGGGTATATTTACACTTCTTCCTCATGAAAGAAATTACCAAACATTATCCCAAAAGGGAAAAATAAATAATTGTTAAAAAAAAGTTTGTCTGGTGCTAATAAAAAAATATGGTCAAGTCCAAAAAGTTAGGGCAGGTCTTGATAAAATATTAATTACGCCTTATCATGAAATGAACAGTATACTACTCATAATTTTCGTAAGAATTTTAGTATTATTAATCACACATATGTATAAACATAATATCACAATAAATGGGTCCTAAACAAGCAAAATTATATCCTTCAAACTTATCAACTAAATACCAGATTAATTGGTTAATCATGCTCTGTCAGATAGAATGCAATAAAAATAATTAGTTTCATGAGTACAAGAATCAATATATTAATCATGTAACTTGACTTCTTTTGAGTGTATAACAAATAGTACATATTTTCTTTAATTCACTCGTGTTATATGATTTGACATTGACATAATTCCAACTTTTTTACCGTTAATAAACAAAATCTTCATTTTGTGCGACAATTGTGTAATCAAATGATAAAGGAATCTTACATTTGTTACCATTTTATACAAATTTTATTATACCCGTTACGTAATAATTACATGCTTTAAATTTTTCTTTAACTCATATCATAAGTTGTAATATTAAATGGCATCTAATGTAAGATCCTCCATACTGAACAAAATCATGTCACATAAATAGCGTTCTACATCATAATAAACTAAAAGCAACAAATATTAATATCATGAAACAAGAGAGCCGCAGAGGGACCAACAATGCTTGTCTGTTATTTTCAGTCGAACAAGGGGCATTATCAACAGTTAATACAATCAGAGTTAGGGGCCTTGTTATTAATGTGAGTATTGTCTCAGGCAACATCTGTACCAAGTCTCATTCAAATATCAGAATGAAAGTTATTAATTTTACACAATGAGGCCAACAACTACACCAAGACGACCTAATCATAATTACATTTGCATCGCATCTTGCCATTTATGCTAATAATCATTACAGTTTTACCATTACCATTATTTTAGCACTTTTCAATCCAGCCAAAGATCAAGTAAATTGTATACACAATGTTTTGTACATGGTTTGTTATGTATAATTCTGGTCTTTCCCAATGTTCACACTTTTTTTAGCCAATAAGCCGATATTTGTAGCTCATGCAGTGGCCTTGCTTTTCTGCGGGCTTTTTCCTTCTAACAAGTCAATCACTTCAATGGCTGCATCTGGTATTCTTGTGCCTGTAATCAATACGTTGAATCAACATTTTGATTTAAAACAGCAAATTCCAATACAAAAAAACAACAACAACCAAAACACTAGAAAGCATTGTTTTCAAAAAGATAAACAAGGGGTGATAACTTTGGAAATATGTGAGACAGAGTTACAATTTTTACACTGCCGAATTTCACACTTAATTTAGTGAATTTGTTAGTGAAAATGGCCCCAGATCTTTTACCTGGAAAGAAAGCAGATATTGGAGAAGTTCCAAGAAGAGTTCTAGGAGAGATTAAATACCTAGGAGCAGTTTTGATAGCGGAGATTTTCAGCAGTGCAACATACTGCTGAAAATCTCTTCTAATTGCAATTTAACTTCAAGACTCTTGTTAATATAGTCCCCAGAAGTCGTATTTACTTACTTCTTGAGTCTGAGTGTGAGACTCGGCTAATAAAAACTGAATTCTTAAATGTTTCAAAATATCTATACTATAACTTATTTTGACAAAAGTTGTGTGTCTGATTGTAGAACAGATTAATTGGAACAGATACAGCAACTTTGACCATATTTGCTCCTGTAATAGTATTTTTAGATAATAATTATAATTTTGCTTTTCTGAGCTCTGAGTCTCAAAGTCAGGCTCAGGACGTTAGTGAATACGGTTTTGAGATTTTGTGAGGAAATCATCATTGTGAGGCTCAAACCTGCAAAGGCAGACACCTTTACCCCAAGTGTTACGTTTAGAACTCATAAACCAGTTTAGGCCCCCAGTGAAATACATGCCAAGTTTCCACTGACCATACCGAGATAGTTACCTCAACATTAACTTATAACGATAATTAAGTGTTAGTGCAATGTGCTTGTTGTCATCTGATGTTGTATATCTCTTGTTTTGAGACTGGTTTTTTTATTAATCCATTTGCCTTGGTTAAATTTGGACCTTGGTAAAAACAAGATCTTGGTTAAATAAAGATCTTGGTTAAATTAGAATCTTGATCAAATAAGGATATTGGTTCATTTAGGATCTTGGTTGAATTAAGATCTTTGTCAAATGAGGATCTTGGTAAAATTAGGATCATGGTCAAATTAGGATCTTGGTTAAATTAGGATCATGGTCGAATGAGGATCTTGGTTAAATTTGGACCTTGGTAAAAACAAGATCTTGGTTAAATAAAGATCTTGGTTAAATTAGAATCTTGATCAAATAAGGATATTGGTTCATTTAGGATCTTGGTTGAATTAAGATCTTTGTCAAATGAGGATCTTGGTAAAATTAGGATCATGGTCAAATTAGGATCTTGGTTAAATTAGGATCATGGTCGAATGAGGATCTTGGTTAAATTAGGATCATGGTTAAATTAGGATCATGGTCGAATGAGGATCTTGGTTAAATTAGGATCATGGTCGAATTAGGATCTTGGTTAATTTAGGATCTTGGTTAAATTTTATGCTACTCGGCTTGTGGCAGAAGCTTCCATCATTTAATTAAAAGTGCATACCTGGGCCAAAGACAGCTGCAACACCTGCTTCAAAGAGGAAGTCATAATCCTGGGGTGGAATTACCCCACCCGCCACCAGCAGGATGTCTCTGAAATATGAGGTATAAGACTTGACAGCTTCATGAATTTTCTTAGAATTTGTAAGTATGTTCAAAGAAATAAATTAGGAACCATTTTATTATAAACATTCTGTACAAACATGTATGAAACAAGAATAAGTATGGTAAATTTTTCATGACAAGTATAAATAGCAATTTTTTGATGATAATCTTTAAAATTACAGATATCTTCACAGCAAATTTAGTAAACTTGTATGACAAATCTGAACCAACATGTTTAACCTTTAACCCAATTTATAACATAACATATGGCGCAGGAGTGATATAACCCCAAGCAATATTTTTCATATATCACTAGTGTAATAACTATGCAAATTAGGTTACCGCATCACAGAAAAATGTATTCATACGTGCTGTAAAAAAACATTAGAAACGATGTTTCAAAAGAAATCATGTTGGTGTCAACAAACTCAATTCCACGAAGAAACAACTCATCATGGTGAAGAAGGCTGGGCTTAATCCAAACAATCACCTCCCTGATCACAGCGCCAGACAATACCTTGTCCAGAAATTTAATCATTATATGAATGACAACAATATTCCTGCGAACCAGATTATGCAAATATCGGTACACAAGAACATTGCATCTATAAACAACGATAGCCACATAAATCCAAATTAACACAATACTCCAGTGAAAAATAACTGTCTACTTCCTTGCAAAATGCTCATTCTAGGCTGTTCAAGCAATCCTCAAGTTAACACCTTGTCACAGACACTGATTCAACATGAAATCCCACTTTTTCTGGTGGATTTTACAACATTTATGTAGCTCGAATTCACGGAAGTAATGTCCTTGTGCACATATGTTAAAATGACAAAAATTCATGGTGTTATCAACCAGCTACAAAACAAATTCGCACTGAAAGCGACTGTGACACTGACTTGTGTTCTTTTCAAACTTCAACCGCCAAATGACATGTACACACTCGCTTGATTACTTGTGACATCACACAGTTGTGACATTGCTATTATTGATTTGCTTAATTAAAATGGATTGAAATATGTATTTTTGTTGTTTTTAAGTGAAACCTTTGAAAATCGGTTCATAATTGTGACATGATTTATGTTTTGTATTGTTAATATAATGTTTTTATGTCGGGCTATTTTTTTGCGGATAAAGCATCCTAGTAGCACAGAATGTAAATTCTTCTGACTATGACAAGAGAAGTGTATCGAAGAAACTTTGACCTAGATTTCGACTGTGAATGAATTATGTTATAAATAGAATCTCAAATTTGTGTTTATTTTGTATCAAATTAAACTTGTCATTTAAAAACGATAAAAACTCGGCAGACTTGTTTAATAAATTCCATACAAAATAAACACTCATTTGAGATCCTCTATCTATTTCACAATCGCATAAAATTCATCAAGTGACAGACCAGGGCCCTTAAAAATGTGTCACAAAGATTATAGCCTGTGACATTTCTTTTATAAAACAGACGCAGCCAAGTAAGATCTAAAAGGTCACCATTTGTGGATTGACCAGACTTACGGTCTTCCCATATCCTTCAACGCATTAATCATCTCGGGTATGAGCGTTTTATGCCCCGCTGCCAGTGAGCTCACTCCAACCACATGGACGTCAGCATCAATGGCCTGTTGGACAGCTTCTTGAGGTGTCTATAAATGTAACAAATATCTCGGGTATCTTCCCTGGGTGTCTATAACTATAACAAATATCACAGGTATCTCTTTTTTGTGTCTATAAATGTAACAAATATTTCAGGTATCTTCCCTGGATGTCTATAAATGTAACAAATTATATGTAACAAATACCTATAAATATAACAAACATCTAAGATATGAATTCACTGATTTTCAATGACATAAAATGACATTAAAGTCATTTATATTTGATCCAATTTCTCATGAAATGTCCCTTAGCACTTATAATACTTTTATACATGATTCAGATGAATAAACAGAACCATACTAAAGTCAGCCCCTATTGGCTTGAACGTCATTGGCTAAAGGTAAGCATTCTAGCTTGGCTCATATTTCCCGAGGCTCAAGGCATTTTTGCTGGTTCCTGGGAATTTGAGCAAACTAGGTTCGACTGTACAAGGTATAACAGTCAGTGTTTAGTTCTATTATCACTTTTTTGCCAAATTTATTGTAAGTATTGAATTCCTTACCGCAAATAGGGGACCAATGTCAACATCAAAGCCCATATCTGCAAAGCCGGTTGCAATGACCTTTCCACCTCGGTCATGTCCGTCCTGTCCGACCTTCGCCACCAGGATACGCGGACGTCGACCCTCGTTCTCTTGGAATTTCTGTTGGGAAAATGATGAAAATGTTTAAATAGGTTAAGGCAGGCATAAAATCTATAAGGAAGACCTTGTCAAAGTTGTTCAATATTTGAATCAATATCTTTATTAAATATTCATTCTTCAAGAGAATTAAGTCATGAATTGATAATCCCAGTCTATAGGAGAATAATACACCAATGTTTCTAAGCCATGAGAGATATTCTTTTAATCTGACTATAATTTTATCTTTTTAAATGATTAAGTAAGGAAATGACTTATTAGTAATATGTTTACTCATACTGTACAAGAGGCCTCAAAAAATTACCCTCACAAGGGGATAAAACTTTGGACATTTCAGGCATTGAAATAAGATTTTTGGATGAATAAGCCCGAATAATTATACTATTGCTTGGCATCAAATTTTTTAACAAGCATTGCCATATAAAATTCAGAATTTGAGCATGACTGGAATACATTTTGGCAGTACAGGGCTTGCGGGCTTGAGTTAATTTCGACCACTGACCTTTAAGGTGATATGGGAACACTATGCAAGACCACTAGAAAAATTTATAATGTTAAACAATCAAACTGTACCTCAACTCTCTTGATGACCTCATCTATCTCAGATTCAGCTCCATATTCTGACTTATACGCCCCACTCACCATCCTGTCGCTGGCCACATGTCGACCAAACACCTGAAAAATAATAAGGCGTTCGTTCATTATCGTCCGCTATAAGGCATTGAACAGTGGTCACTGAGCGCAGTGTTGTGAGCAGCAAAGCTGGTATAATGTTTTTCAGTTGAAAAAGGGACTTATGATTATAAGATAACTTGTCATTTATTAAAACCACAGTAAAGGGCCTTGGTTTTCACATGTGAAGCCAGTTTCAATTAAATAACCATGAAATGTTTATAGCCTAGGTGAAAGTCTAAGTAAGCTTGAAGCCGCCACAAACTCTATGACAATACCTCAAAATAAATTCTTCGAAACACAGACAAGCTGAAAATTAGCACAAGCACTGCAAGTCCACCATTGATAATTTTCTTGGCTGAGATAATCAAAATCAGAATTTAACATTAAAAATGCCTGGCGTGATACAATTTCTAAGTGTGGCAGAAATGATAGTTTACAGGATTTTTGTGATGCAAATACCTACATTTTAATTAAATTGTTCATCTTTTCTGACTTCCCAGGAAACTATAGTAACAACAAGGCATCGCCAACAAATGATATTACTATTCTTCATGGTCATAGAAGGTAAGAAATATGGGAAACTCAAACATAAAATGTTTAAATGGACACCAATGCCTAGCTGTCTGTTGTTGTTTTTAAAGTGGCAGATAGCTCAATAATTATTAAAGCTAGAGTTATGAGCCTTGCTACACATATGCATATACATGAAGTCTCAGACAAAAAGTGCTTTCGAAAAAAACATTGAAGGAAATAATGTCTTCTTTATTTTGAGCCCTTCATAATTATTAATTGATACGGGCATGCACTTTTTCATCATTTCACAAATGATAAAGGTTACATCGTACCTTTTCCATAGCATCAGTGATTTCTCCAACAGTACATCTTTGTCTGGAAGCCTCAATGGCCAGCCCTAACAAGTTGCCATCATTTGACTCGCAGGCCTTTGTGATGTTGTCTAGAGCTTCTTGGGCCTAAAAAATGAAAACAAATTTGAAATTCTAATACACCTTTCATGATATGATTTCTCTGAGAGTACAGCTATGTCCAGATTTCTCGATTGATAGTTCCAGTAAGTATCGTTGAACTCCTGAAACTCGGTTATGTTGTCTAATACCACTTGAGTATGGAATTATAGGAAAAAGTTACAAATTTAGTAACAGTTTTATAAATTGTCATGTACTATAGCACAGTGATTGAAGTAATACTGGGGTACTCGTATTAAAAATCAATACATACACATGCATAACAAACATCAATTTAGAGTGATTAACATTTAGCTACTCACTGAATAATGCATTTATGGAAAATATTAATTACTGATAACAAGAATGTAACCAAGTAGCTGAAAACACACAAATATTAAATAACTGGTTGGTCCTAAGTTTTACAGTGATCAACAATAGTCTCATAAGGTAGAAATTCTGTGTTCTCGGCACCTTTCTTTCACATTAAAACACGTTATCCTTCATAAGAACCATTGTTTTCGAAATTTATTCATCCTTTAAGTTTTCGTTAAATTCAAACAATTGTATTATTAATTGTGGAACATCTTATTTGGGAATAAGAGTGCATCTTTGAGTATAAAAGTGAAACGGAAGGAAGGCCACGTATAATGGTCAGTTTCAGAATGCTACTATCATCCGATTTCCTTGCCTGTGTTTTGTTGTCTAGTTCATGTATGGTAAGGCCTGAAAAAATGAGGACTATTCTATAGAAAAGTGCTGTAATGTAGGAAAGCCACTATGGTCAGTTTTAGCATATTTCCATCATTGGATTAGCAAGCTCCTCTGTGATGTTGTGTAGGGCTTCCTGAGCTTAGAAAGTTAACACCTTTGCAAACAACACTTAATCATGGGGGACATCCCTGTTACTATAAATAGCTCATATCTTGGACTTGTTTCTGGATCCCTTAAGAGTTCTGCAGGTTGGCAATCAGCCAACGCAAACACTTTTTTTCAATACAGAGAGCTTATTCTTTTTACTTATTTGTAAGCATTCAAACCTTGTTACTATAAACACATGTAGCTTATACCTTGGCAGCATCCCTGGATGCCTTAGTTTTCTGTAAGCCGACTATTTGCCTCTCTCTGACATCCTGGTTAGCAATAAAGGGAACCGCTTCAAAATGTAAAAATAACTGTAAGGAATCCCCTATCATATTAATTTGGGGAAATCCCTGTAGCTATAAATACGTGTAGCTTATACCTTAGCACTGTCCCTGGATGCCTTAGTTTTTTGCAGGCGGGCAAGTTGCTTCTCTCTGACATCTTTATTGTCGATACACAGAACGTCAACCATTTCTGGATCATCCGGACGATACTTGTTCACACCAACAATCACCTCTGCAATGAGAAACATTTTGTGCCAATACACATGTACGATGATTCATACATTTCTGTTCAGTTACAATTGTGCAGTCCAGCTAAGCCATCGTTACTACTGTTGGTAATAGAAAACGCCACCCCGATAACTGTCGTCAATAACTAGATCAAAATCAAAGTCAAATATTCTTGATGATATAACATATGATAAGCATATGTATTACAGTTCTATTAGAAGCAGTACAAACTCCTCTTTCCTCAGTTAGAGCAATACTGATGCCACAGCTTTGGCGCTCCCCTTACCAATCCCTCCCTGCCCCGTATTCCCTCTCACTCTACTAAAGGTAAAAGGTCCACATTCTTGACACTCTATCCATCCTGGCCTGGCTCTTAGCTGCACACTTCTCTATTCAGTTTGGGCATACCTATAGCCACGTTTCCAGCCCATCTTAACCCCATCTGCAATTCCTCTCTCTACTAAGGTCAGAAGTCCACTTACCTGACCCAATGTCAATTCTGGCCTGTTTCAGAGCTGCACACTCATCATTCACCAGATTCAGCATTACTAAAAACAAGGCCTTAACAATGACCCCCCCCACACACACACACCAAGAACCCCTCTCCCCCCCAAGCTCCCGTACCAATAGCTCTATCTACACAGGTAAGAGGTCCACTCAAAGTTCGTTCTGTAAAAAAATTCTCGGTCTAAATATAAGTACTAATAATTGTATGGCACTAGGTGAATGTGGTCGTGCTCCACTTTGCATGATATATTATTCAAAATGTATAAAATACTGGTGTAAAATTCTGCATATGCAAAACCATCGCTACCCTAAACATTGTTACGTTATGTTAAAACATCAAGACGATATTGGAAGAATAAATTGGGTAACAAAAGTTAGAGAAATATTATTTCAGTATGGATTTGGCTACGTCTGGCTATCGCAAGAAGTAGGCGACATTAATACTTTCAACGCGCAATTTAAACTTCGCTTAATCGACTGTATGACTCAGGGATGGCACGATACCGTTAATTCATCTTCAAGATGCAATCTCTATAAACATGTTAAATCCTTACTAAATCCGGAAAAATATCTTTCCATAAACTTGTCACATAAATTTGTCCGTGCGCTCGCGCGATTTAGGTGTTCAAGTCACCGGTTAAATATCGAAGTTGGCCGACATCTTAACATAGACAGAAACGACAGAATATGTGCGTACTGCTTAATCAACGAGAACAGGCTTTTATTAGAAGATGAATTTCATGTGTTTTTCATATGCCCAAGGTTCTCTACTGTAAGAAATCAGTTTTTATTTAGCTGGTACACGGGTCGATCTGACCTACATGCCTTTTACAGACTCCTAAAGTCAGATAATAGTTTTGTTATTCGACAAGTGGCAATATTTATTTTTTACTTGTTAAAAATAGCAGATTGAAGTTTGTAAACAATTTGTATTAAGCAATGACACCACTGTATTGTAATTAATGATGTATATATTATAGTATGTATTTTGGGCCGGAGGCCTTTATGTACTGAATAAAGTTGAGATGAGTTGATACCTGTCCCACTGTCAATCCTAGCCTGGTGCTTAGCTGCACACTCATCTATCCTGCGCTTCAGCTTCCTGAACACACAGCCTTGACTGTTACCCCCAACCCCTCCCCTGACTCCTCTACCCTATCTCTACATATATAGGTAAGAGGTCCACATACCTGTCCCACTGTCAATCCTGGCCTGTTTTTTAGCTGCACACTCCTCTATTCTTAGTTTCGGCATACCAGTAGCCACAGCTTTAGCCATACCGCCCACTTCCTCTATCTACAAAATTGATAAAAATGCTCATTTTTGGTATTTGTTATAGTTGCAAAGAGTTGATACATATATTACCTCTGAGGATATCTTTCATGCAACACAAAATATATATTTCAATTGTTTCAAGTTTGATGATAGGAACCATATTTATGGACAAATCAAGGACTTAGCTATTACTGTGTAGAATCTTCAAATCATAGTAGCACACAAAGACTTCAAGTTTAAGCAGAAAAAATTGTAGGTTATTTTTAATTAAGTCATGCAAAAGATATTCTGCAAACAAACTTGTTCATATCACAACATTAGATAGCGCAGCAGAGGGTAACTATCAGGCCAAGCCCAATTGATTCTATGTCAGGTAGGTTTTCGTCTTTCGAATCGTAAAAATAATTACAAAACTAAACACTTATTAGCCAAAATAATCAGATTTCAGCTGCTGAGTTGAGGGCATTTTGTGTTTGTTATAAAACGCTTCAACTTTCTATGTTAACTTCTAAAACATGATCAGAGTCATTAGGTCAGAGAAATGGTCACCCTCACTAATCAAATTATAGCTTGAAATGACAAAGGCTGTAATCCCATGATTTATCTGTAAAGCTATATTGATGCATGTGAAGTCGCTTTGTGGTGTTTGTGTCTCTTGTTTTTGTTGTATTATTGACACAGACAGTTTGATTAAGTTAGGTTTTATTAAGTGTTACAGTAGAAACATGCTAGCTCCATATCCCAGGGACCGACCAAAATACTTTGAGTTGCAAATATTGAGCCAAGCAGGAATGCTTATGAAGAGTAAAACAATATCGGTCCTTAACATCCAGTTCGAGCCAAGGAATAAATCGAGCCAAGTGATATGGAGCCAAGGTTTTAGCTGTATTTATATTTTTGATGCGAACACAACAAATGTACCTCATTAATGACTTTAAGGGCGGCATCGTAAATCTCCTCCGTCAAACTCTCCATCATATACGATCCTCCCCATGGGTCTGCCACCTATAAAATACATGTATAGATACACTGCATATCCATGCTATTAAGTATTAAGATTTTAAGGAAGAGAGTGGTCTAGTTGCATCAATTGGAGCACATTGGCAATTTTTCATGGAAAACAACCTTAAATTTATACGGACGGTTTACAATGTCAGAACTCTATACATTTAACTACACTGCAAGTACAACACGTAGTAATTCAAATGAAGCAGTTAAGCCTAAGGACACATTAAAACACTACAATTAATTGATTTTATTATTAATTTTATATAACAGACTGCACAAATTGCTATGTGCGACTGTCGGGGTTCGGACCCACAACCTTTGCTCTGCAGGCAGACACTCTACCGCGTCGCTATAAAAGCTAGCTCTATAGCGAGACAGTACAAGTGCTGCTATATACACATCGTATACCCGGTTACACATTCCCCCTCCATTTTGAACCGCCCAAAAAAGATATTTAAGGTCACAAACCAAATCAGCCACATACTTTAGTTTTGGTGTGTGTAACGTATCAATAATAATATCATATAAATAATCTTTAAGTCATCATAGCCTATTTGTCAAATTTTACCTCCCAAACATAAATTAGTGGCATCAGTGCGAGGCAAATAAATTAGAATTTCTCTAAGGCCAGAAAAAAAAACACCCGAAAAAGCTAGTGAAAACTAATTCAACTAAAAACCTACTTTCACTTTCCTAATATCCTTTGATCTGGAACTGCTTAAATCAATGAACTGGCATCAAAAACTCATCATTGGTATTCAGTTAAAGATGCACTCTTACTCCCAAATAAGATTTATCACAATTATTAATATTGTTTTAATATTCCAAAAAGGATGAATAAATGTCGAAAACAATGGTTTTTATGAAGGATACTAAGTTTAATTTAAAAGAAAGGTGCATAAAACACGGTATTTCTACCTTATGAGACTATAGTAGACCACAGTAAATCTATAAGCATTCACCAAAGATTTAATATTTTTGCACTTTCTGCTATTAAATTATACACGGTTACAATCTTGTTATCAGTAATTAATATGTTCCATAAATGCATTATACAGTAAGTAGTCAAAGGTTTATCAGTCAAAGTTGATGTGTCTCATACATGTGTATGTATTGATTTTGAAATAAGAGTGTCACTTTAAAGAGCAATGTACAACAAAGCCATGGTGATTACACCATTCAGACTTGTTCCAGTTCTATACCATTACTATATGTGGCTATTTCATGGCACGGGGTCAGAAATGATCCAGATGAATATGTTATTGACATTTTCTTTTTTTTTAAGTACTCTAAGAATAAACTACAGCTATCACAGAATGTGATTAATACCCCCGCCGAAATATATGGACCAGAAACAGACTATTATCAGTAAGGCTTATATAGCAAAACCTAGGCAATTCAGTGACCTTGACCTTGAATGTAGGGACACGAATCTTGTGAGTACCACATCTTCATGCTATGCTGGTAGCTTCTGCAAAATGATTTTAAAATCCGAACTGAATGAGAAAGATATGGAACGGACAAAATCGGAATGGACTGACTGATGGATGGACAACGTGACAATACGCGTGATTCCTATATTTCCCTCTCTTCTCTTTGTGAAGCAGGGGTATAATAAACATATCACGTTTACAAATATTTACTACCAGTGCAATGAATATACCTATTTTTACCAGCAATTTTAAGATGAAATCTCACAAGAATGTTAGGGCATGTGAATTTATATTCGGTCAAGCAAAAAATTGGTATATGACTAGCCTGACTTACTTCCATTCAATGTAAGCTCATATGACTGCAACCTTTACAAAACATCTACCCATCTTTTACCTTAGTAATACCAGATTCCTCCTGAAGTACAATCTGTGTGTTTCTGGCGATACGTGCGCTAAATGGCGTAGGTAGACCAAGGGCCTCGTCGAAACTGTTCGAGTGTAGGGACTGGGTGCCTCCGAAAACGGCAGCCATGGCTTCAACAACAGTTCGGATTATGTTGTTGTAGGGATCCTGGAACAGGATGCTAACTTTTTTTATACAGGTGTGAGATTGGCTAAAAACAAAATTCCTTGAACTTAACACGGGCCCCAATTATCACAAAAAATACTCAAATCAAATCTTAATCTCAATAAATCTTAGCATAAAACATCAAAAGTTATTTAAAATCATACATGTTTTGTACCCTTTTTAAAAGCCTATTTTCTGATAGAATGTGTTGACAAACACTTTTGTCAATATCATGAAGAAAATCTTATTCTAGAGCAAAAACTGTACTTGAGTAATTAATTGGTCAAGAACAATGAGTTGTACTCATTATTGTTCTTGCCGTAGAATCATTTTTCATTGGATTCTTGACCACAGATTTTCATCAACATTTTCTATATAAGAATGCACTTTTAATAAGGTTTAAACATGTACGATTTTGAATAACCTATGATGCTATGTGGTAAAAAGAGCTCAGTCAGAGTTTGAGGTCTGACTGAAGTTTGTATGTGATATTGGGGCCAGATGTGCATGGGTTTGAAGCATTTCTAAAGCCTAAGATTGCATTTGAACTCATATTTACTTGTTGTTACGAGGTATATTAGTTGAGGAAGATTCCAACCCATCACATGACATTAAATTAGTTTTAGTTTAACATTGCTTATTAAATAGTTAATGACAAGCACACTGCTGATTCAATGCCACTGCTCATCTTTACCTGTTGTTTTTTTCAGCCAAGCAAGGGGCATAAATCAAATATATTAAAGCCAGAGATTTAACTGTCTTCATTATTAAGCTTACAAGAGAACCACAAGCGGTTGCCAATTCTCGCCTGTTGTTGCGGTTAAAAAGGGACATAACTTGACAAATATCAAAGCCAGAGTTATGGACTTTGATACATATGTATGTTTTATCTCTGGCAACATGTTTACCATCTTTGTTACTGAATATCTCGATCAGATTTTGAGTAATGGACAAGCTTCAAGTCAAAGTTTCATATGAATTTCTTGAATATTTTTTTAGTTATAGCTAAGGTAAATGTTCTGGCAAAATTATGCCAAGAATGAAGATCAGATCAGTTTAAAAAACATTATAAACAAATAGCATACAAGTCAAGTGCTTTGATATCACCTAGTACCTGTTCAGTAAGGGACCAGCCTGAAGTCTGTGAGTGAGCCCTTAGCAACAGGGACTTTGAGTTCTTGGGATGGAACTTCTCTTTCACCAGATTAGCCCACAATCGACGTGCGGCACGCATCTTTGCTATTTCCTGAAAGGAAAAAAATCCTCACAGGTTTGAGACATATAAATGTGTAAAGCATTGCACAAAGGCATGCCTTAAGAATTGAACAAAGTGGCATGTAGCCAAACCATGTTTTTATGATTGTTAGTCTAAGGTTTTTGTCTTAAGGTTTTTTTTAAATTGTGGTTTTAAAGTGTATGGATCCAATTATCCAACCATGAGGCGTCTTAAATTTACAAAATATAATCCTTTTACTGATCACCTTATTTTGTGATCAACATTTTAAGATATATTTTTTATCAAACTCAGGCAATCTAACAATGTATGACTTTTTAGTATAAACTACAAATTCAAAAGCAAATTAAATAATAGCCTACATATTCCTACAACGAGATCACCTTTCAGCCACCACTATTTACCATCCTTAATTGTTCAAAATATTAACTTAATAACTTAACAGACATGATGTCATAATTTGGTTCACCCCCTGCTGAAAACACGTTTTAATTAGGCCTAGTTTTAATCCAAGTCTGTGAGAACAAATCTTAATGGCTAAGAAGGGCTTACTCACTTTGCTTGCTCTGCCCTTTTTAAACATTAAGATTTTACCCAATATTTTCACACTATTACTTTGGTAAGAATTTTGGATAAGGAATCATAAATATTAAGCAGCTTGTTCTGAAGTTAACAAAATTGTCAACATCACTGTTGTTAACTTTAAATCATTATAACTCGGGAAGTTACCTTGACACACTTGTGATCTGCAGTATGAATGACATAATTTGAGACCGTACATAGTTCAGCTTGTTTTTATTAAAATATATGAATACATCATAAAATATTTCACCTTTTAAAATCAGCAATAATGAAGTTAACAACCTTTTTAACTGTAACCAAGATCTAAACAATTGGCCGTGTATTTCTTACGAAATAAACAAGAGCTGTCACAGAGACAGCGCGCTCGACTATTCTGCCGCTTTTCAGTGTAAGGATTGAAAAGTTTTGGCGAAACATGCATGGATCACTGTTAGATTTTATTTCAATGCAATACATGATGTGCTGAGATATTAACATAAATGTGGTTACATGCAAAAGTTTAACCAGAATTTTTAAGTGTAATAATAAAGGGCCATTATTTGCAAAATACAGTTAACTTACTTGGTTATTCAATTAGGTTGGTTGGTTGAATACCATTGTACAAAGTCTCAATGCAATACATCAAGTAGTTGCTGAGATATTATCCTATGTGTGCTAACATGCAAGACCTTAACCAGAATTTCTAAGTCAAATAATAAAGGCCCATAATTTGAATTATATTCAAAAAAGTGTTATCTTACTTCATTAATTTAGTAGGTTAGATTGTTGGGAATACATATCTAAAGTTTCAATGCAAAACAGGATATATTTGCTGAGATATTGACTTAAATGTGGTTAAATGCAAAACCTTAACCAGAATTTCTAAGTCGAATAATAAAGGGCAATTATTTGCATTAAATGCAAACTAGAGTTATCTAACTTGGTTAATTAAGTAGGTAAGATGGTTGAGTACCATTGTATCAAGTCTCAATGCAATACCTCAAGTAGTTGCTGAGATATTAACCTATGTGTGCTTGCCCGCAAAAACTTAACCAAGGTGTGACGCCAACGCAGACACTTGGGTGAGTAGTATAGCTCTCCATATTCTTCGAATATTCGAGCTAAAAAGTGAGATTTTTTCCTGAAAGTTGTAAAACCTTGATAAAAACATCATCAAACTATTTTTACGCACCATGTAGAGATTCATGCTAACTCCCCAGAAGAAAGACAATCTGGGGGCAAACTTGTCCACGTCTAAACCCCTGTCAATACCTGCAAAATAATGTTGCCTTTATATATATTTTAGAATGATACAAAGAAGAAAAAATTGACCAATCTCAAATGAAAAAATTTACCTTATATGCATAATAGCAGTGATTACTGTACCAGGTGAGGCAGTGTGGGAAAATTTGTAAGTAAACATGTACACAATTTGCCATGGTGACAAATAAACTCAAATGATGACACTTATCTGTTGTCGGTATAGAAATGTTTGGTGAGGGTAGTATTACAGATGAAATTGAATGTTTAGTCTCCGCCATTAGGGAGGTGAATTTAAGTGGGTGTTACCAAGCCAGTCAAGTGAGTTTCCTTCCAAATTCAAATTTTCCACGATACTATATTCCAACAAGACTGTATACAGTGATGTTTTTGGTGGGTCTGTGCAATTTTGATTGGAAAAACATGCACCATGCATACTGCGGCCCTTTATGTGGTCGGAAGGAAACACATATTCTTGTGCAAATTGTGCTGACACGCATGATCAGAATAACGTAACAACTTGTTTCACGTATGATTAGAATAGTGTTGTAACGACTTGTTTCATGTATGATCAGAATAGTGTTGTAGCGACTTGTTTCACATATGATTAGAATAGTGTTGTAGCGACTTGTTTCACGTATGATTAGAATAGTGTTGAAGCGACTTGTTTCACGTATGATTAGAATAGTGTTGTAGCGACTTGTTTCACGTATGATTAGAATAGTGTTGTAGCGACTTGTTTCACGTATGATTAGAATAGTGTTGTAGCGACTTGTTTCACGTATGACTAGAATAGTGTTGTAACGACTTGTTTCACGCATGATCAGAATAATGTTGTAACGACCTGTTTCACGCATGATCAGAATAATGTTGTAACGACTTGTTTCACGCATGATCAGAATAATGCTGTTACGACTTGTTTCACCCATGATCAGAATAATGTTGTAACGACTTGTTTCACGCATGATCAGAATAATGTTGTTATGACTTGTTTCACCCATGATCAGAATAATGCTGTAACGACTTGTTTCATAAAATCTTAAACATTTGACACAAAAGTACAATATTAACAGAAATCATGTCCTCACCTGTGCGAATGTACTGCAACCCATCAGCGATGGTGAAGGCAAGCTCCAGTACGGCGTCGGCACCTGCCTCTTGCATGTGGTAGCCGGATATTGAGATTGAGTTGAACTTGGGCATGTTCTGTAAGTGTGTACATAAAATGATTATATAACCAACATGTACATGCTGCAACCAATTGGCGTTGGAAAGTCCTAAGCACATATTCAGCAACGGCCTCTTGCATATTGTTGTGATTGAGTTCTGATAGAAGGCTCGAAAAAATATATGATAATCCTAAAAAAAAAAAGACATCTTATTAACAGCTGTTCAATTAAATATCATTACATCGAGATTTTCAATTTGTATTAATCTATTGAGTGTCACTAATAAATTTAAAAAGTTGAAACTTGCAATCAAATACCAATAAAGCTTTAATATTTATTGAGTGTCACAAATGAAATTGGAAAGTGGAACTTGCAGTCAAAAACCAATAAAGCTCAAATTTTTATTGAGTGTCACAAATGAAATAGGAAAGTTGAACTTGCAAAATCAAATACCAATAAAGCTCTCATATTCATTGAGCGTCCCATATAAAATTGGAAATATGAACTTGCAAAATCAAATACCAATAAAGCTCTCATATTCATTGAGTGTCCCATATAAAATTGGAAATATGAACTTGCAAAATCAAACAAACTTTCTCTAAACTATCCAATAGTTTCAAAATAGATATAATAACTACCAAGAAATATTAAACAGAAAAAGCAATCATACAACAATGCATTGATGACATGGCCCCTTAAAGATAGGTTGAATACAGCGTCAGCCGCTTGCATGTCATACCTCCATCTTGAAACGGAGTTGTATGCAAGATGTATGTATTGCGCAACAAGGATGGTTACCTTTGATGTGTACTCGAAAATATCCCCGATGATCTTCATGGAGGGTTCTGGGGGAAAGATGTACGTGTTGCGCACCATAAATTCCTTCAGGATGTCGTTTTGAATCGTGCCTGCTAGCTCCGATTGCTTTGCTCCCTGTTTGAGATAAGTGTTATATATCGAGATTAAGGTATCCAAACAAAAAATCTGAAAGCTCAGTTAACTATAATGTTAACTGTTTTGCCAGGTGACCAAATCATATGCTTGTTTTCGAGTTGATCATTAAAGTCAAATGAAATGAGTTAAACATAATATCCATCAAAATCAATACAATCCTTTTGTGCACCTAACTAGTCTTTCTACATTTGAGTGAAATTCAACAATTATTGATTATGCAAACAAAACTCAGTGTCATCAGTCATTACCAATTGATTTTTGACATTTATTGGTTATGCAAACAATATTCAGTGATATCTGTCAAAAACAATTGATTTTTGACAATTATCGATGATGAAAACAATATTCAGTGACATCATCATGAAGAATCGATATTTGTCAAATATTGATTATCGTCTTATCCCTACTCCTACCTGTTCCTCTGCAGCGACCACATACATGGCCAGCACTGGGATTACTGCCCCATTCATTGTCATAGAAGTGGAGATCTTGTTGAGGGGGATTCCGTCAAAGAGGATTTTCATATCGTCAGCCGAGTCAATGGCCACTCCTGCCATGCCAACGTCACCGTGGACACGTGGGTTATCAGAGTCATAGCTGCAAAACGAACAAGACCACTGCAAGGGGATACCTAATCTATTTTTTTCTTCAGTCAATCCCAGTTGGTACCCAATTTAACTTTTCTTCAGTTGGTCAAGGGGAGTAACTCAAGAATATTCAAATCAAGGTCATGGACCTTGCTACAAATACACGTAGTTCCATAGGGAAAATGTGTACAGTTTAATAAAAAAATACGCTGGAATAGCAGATGTTTCAGCCCATCATTGAAACAGCCCAGTGCAGCTGATTGTATGGCTAATATTGGAGGACAAGATTGGAGATTGGTACAGCCCAGTTCAGCTGATAGTACGGCCAATATTGGAGGATGGTACAGTCCAGTGCAGCTGATGGTACAGCCATCTATCTTAACCATTCCATTTCCACAAGTCATGGCTTTAACTTAAGGTCTACCAAATTGGGCAATTTTGGTCATCCGATATGGGAAGTATGGTCTGAGTCGTATCAGCAATCAGTCATATCATTTAAATACCATACATTGAATAACATTGCATGACTCACCCATGACAACAACACCTGCACTATGACAATACATAGATTTTTGCCTTGAAAAACAGATGAGGTAGAAACATTATGTTATCTTATCTTAAAGTCAGTCAAGAGTGCCATCTCAATCTGGACCTACCCTCTATGTGTCGGCAGGTCAAAGGCCACGCTAAGCCCCTGTTGCCCGGCCTTGATGTTGGCTCGGTAAAACTTGTTACTTTCTTCTACTGTGCTGAACCCTGCATACTGAAGAAGAAATGTTCAGAAAATGAATGCTTCTTTTCTATCAAATAGGGGTCCTCTGACCCATTGGCTTTACAATACCTCAACTTCTTCCTTTAAAAAGATATATTAAAGACTACATGTAGGATGGTCCAAGGTTTGTGTACATAGTGGTGTACATCCTCCTTGTATATTGGAACTGGTCAGGCAACGCCTTCTCAACATGGGCAGTGACATCTTTTGTGTTAAGGATTACCTAACTGTCAGATGGTCAAAGGTCTGTGTGTGTACACGGTAGCATACAGCCCCCTGGTATATGGGAACTCGCCAGGAAGGACGGTGTCATCTTTATCATCTTCAGTGTTAAATAATATCTACCTGTCTGATGGTCCAAGGTCTGTGTGTGTACATGGTAGCATACGGCCCCCTGGTATATGGGTACTGGCCAGGCAACTCCTTTTCAATATGGGCGGTGTCATCTTTGGTGTATACTGGTTTAACATTAATACCCTGCAATGTAATATAATCATTAGTATTGCATTTCGAGTAGGGAGGTTGTATTATTAGATTACATAAAAATATTTTATTGACACACTATTTCATTTTCATTTGAAGAGCCATAATACTTCTAAAGACATGAACTCAGCAGAGGGGAATACAGCAGTACTACACTATAAGTATCTTCCATGGCCGAGAGTGTAATCACTGCGCAAATATCCATGACAACCACGAGTTATCCGACCCTCGCGTAGGGTGTTTTGCGGAAACGAGGTTTACCAAGTTTCCGCAAAACACCCTGCGCGAGGGTCGAGATGAACCTATCTTACAGAAGCGGCTATGGTAGATGCTTTTTCTCCCATCTCAGATAAACAAAATTAAGTAAAAATGTATTTTTGCTGGAACTCTTTTGTGCTTAGTGAAAATAATTGCGTACGGATATGCGATAACTCGTGGTTGTCATGGATATTCGCGCAGTGATTCAGCGTATGTAAATGGTCTGATCAGTCTTTAAATAGTTCAAAGAAGAGTGAAACATAATTTCTTGAAAGGTGTGTGAAAACAGTTTTCTGGTGACATTTGAAGTGAGAAATAATTAACTAGCGTTCTAAATATTGCCACAAGACAAGGTTTCCATGATGCTACAGAAGACAGTCATCAACAAGGGAGGTAATTACAATGTGGTGACCATTTAAAGATGTTCCATACGGGCATTTTATCTTCGCCCGTAGGCAAGATAAGAATTTCTAGCATGAATAAATTTATGGATCTACTTATCTGAGGTGGGAGAAAAGGTGATCTACAGACAAGAGTGTTTTGTGAGGTGTATCTCTTGCAGATTTATGATGCGTTTTTAGTAAGTTTTTTTAATCACTTTTGCAGTAAGTTGGCTATTGACTGGAAGGTGTTATCAGGCCACTTACCCATGTGCTAAAGGGTTAAAGGGAAAACATGTAGGTTTACACTTGACAGATGCATAAAAAAATGTTTTGATCATTACTAAGTAATGTTAAGTAAAACATGTAATACCTCAGGTGTTCTCCATGTAAGAGTTTCTTCTACATCCTTCCCCTTGATTTCTTTCGCTGCAGCTGCCTTCCATTTCTCATCTATTGGTTCCCTGTGAATGCATCGGCTGCTCAGTGGAGCAAGGGTCTGAAACATTCATGAAGAAAAAAGTACTTCAGATTGATTTTATTTCATGAGGGCTGGGTTTCATACATCTTATTATATGCTTTCTGGTGGTTTATAGGTTATTATCGGTGAAAGTAAAAAGAAAATTCACTGTTTCAAACAGTTAAAAAATCAACATAATATTTTATTTATTTTCATTTTTCAGAATTAGAAATACATAGTTGTATATAACAATGGTACAGAAGAAGTAAAGGATAAAACCTTCCAATTATTTTGAATACATACCTTTGCAGGATTTGCAAGAACCCTTGAATGAACAACTCGCCACATCTCAGAATTTATTTATGATGAATCTGTAATGAGAATGTGTTGTTTTACACTATACAATATATATGTTTTAACTACACAATTTCTTATAGGCTATTTTATATTTTGTGATCCATCATTCTTTTATATTCAAAGGTATGTGTCTATATCATATTTCCATTAAAGACATTTGTTTAACTGCTAAATGATTCATTTAAATGTGTATAACGCTGTCGTCACTTTTTTTCCATGATTGTTTTTTATCTACAGATGTAATGCCGAAACATATAGATAAAACAGTTTTAAAAACCATTGAGTGTTTGTGAGATTGAACAAGCAAAGATTTTCCTTTTTTCTACTATCTTCCATGAAGAGAACTCAGAGAACTTAAAGGAAGATTAATTGATTATAAAACATGTCAGAGCCGGAGGAAGCAACAAGGCAAGCAACCAGAGGTTTTGTAATCATGCAAGTTAATGTAAACAGAGTAATTCTGTCACTCTTGACAAAATCACGGGTAAAAAATAGTATAAATAATTGTACGTTGACAGATTTTTTTTAAAGATTTTTGATATTACAAGATACAAGAGACAAGATACAAGAATCTTTATTTAAAGTCGGGTATGTGTTAACAAGAAACATTAGCTCAATGAGCTATTTTCTGACATGAATAACAAACATACATAACATATCAAATAACAATAACAATGAGCTTGTGACCTGTAAATAAAAGTATGGCAAATCCAGGGATTAGAAGGATCCCGTATATCACCTCTATATTCTAAAATAATAGACGTGTTATACGGGATTCTTCCAACGGGTTAGTGCAAAAACCGGGGGTGTTTTAAAAATATTGAAATTGTTTTAAGTGAAGTATTTTATGGTTGAAATTGATCATATAGGTTTATATTCATACTTTACCATGTAAGTGAAAAGTTATTTTGCACTAAACAAGCATTTAATGCATTAAAACACGTTGTTTACCTTTCCAATAAAACGAAAGTTGACTGACACAGACAACAATTATGCCAAGGGGAAAAACTTGAATCAATCGTAATAATTTGGCCACCTCCGACAAGCTTCGAGATAGACCTCGTTAATACAATCGTAACAACTCGGCCATGGCCGAAATATTCTGAGTGTTTTAAAATTGTGACGTGAAACCTTGCTGGTGCCCTTCATGTATATATCGATGTGTTTTGAGAGCAAGCATTGAAAAAAACACATCAAACTCATAATTATTCGAAGGATACGACATTTTTGTATACGGAACTAATATAAAATAACATAATCTGGAAATATTTCTTGTTTTTATGATATTTTTCAGATGTTAAATGCTTTAACCCGGAATCCCGATCGGAACAACTACCCACTTTTGATACTAAACAATTTGTAAGTGAAGGATTTGCCATATCAAAAATCGTAAAAAAAATCTGTCAATGTACAATTATTTGGACTAATCACCTCTATATTATTTTAAAACGTAGAGTACTGTTTGTAAAATTGAAATGGACTTGAAGCTTATTATACTTGATATTTACAGCAATTATGATAGAGAGTTGTGGCATAACATTAAAATGAAAATAAAACAAATCATAAAGGTTTCCTGCACAGCTTAATCAGTGAATGCCTAATTTACTAAGAATAAGATACTCAGTATGTATATGAGGTAGTGGAAGAAACAGAACTATTTGTATTTTACACCATTAAATGCAGCAAAATAATAATAAAAATAATAAAATATTAATAATCATGACATTTAAAGGAAAATTAATGCATGTCTTCAATACTGTATAATTAATAACAAAACTACAGATGAAGGCCAAGGTCAGTGACATTAGTAAATAGGAAAGTGAAGGACGTTTTCTTTCAAAAGGGTCGAGTGACAGTTCAATTGAAGGGTAACTGGCGAACCTAAATGCTCATTTATTCATAAATAAAATTGTCTTTTCTTTGAAACCCTGTCTTAACACAAGATAATACAAGAGTTTCCAAACTTTTTTCTTTCAATATACTTACCAGCAACAAGGGAAGTAAGTTGGGAACGTCTGATTGGATTAATCAAACTTTGGTTAAACCGGTTTTGAAGATTGAATTTGTTGGGTGTTCTCAGCAAATAAACTGATTTATCCGTAGTAAACTGTAGTCTATAATCATTTGACAAATAACACAGTTTCAATCTTGTCTGATATTTTTTTATATGTGCTTTATAAATTAATTCAGTCACATTGCACTTTAGACCTGTTATAAAATTCTCTCACAGCCTGTCTGACAAAGTTACATCAAGGCCAAGAACACCTATACTCTTATGTGTATATATATTCAGCATTCCATAATTTTTAACCTCCAATTGTGTCTTTGACCTTTGCTGCTGAGACGTGGCTCTTGCACGTGACACCAGTTTGTGCCAAACACAGGCATCTGGATCATTGTTTGTCACTTAAATGTTGTTTAAAACCATTTTGGGTACATACAATGAGATAAACAACATATCTGAAGATATGTAGTGTCTTTGATATACAAAAAAAGAAGTTTCTTTTTTGTATATCAAAGACACTAAATATCTTCAGATGTGTTGTTTATCTCATTGTATGTACCCAAAATGGTTTTAAACAACATTTAAGTGACAAACAATGATACAGATGCCTGTGGTGCCAAACACCTGTGCAATGTTATTTCAAAATCGCAATTTACAAAAACAGTCCGAAAGAATGATATATACACAGATGGTCATGTACACAGGTTTTAGATTGTGAATGACTTTTTGCTGCAATGTGCAAGGCCAACAGAGAAAAGCATGCTCAACCCAGAAGGGGTCGACTCGTCTTTTATATACATATATTCTCCATCCACACGGAGACCTGGTTATGCAAATTTGCATATATAATTAAGTAAATCAACATACTACGAACGAAGTTCTGCCTACAGGGGAACGTTACAAAGCTTTGTTATATTACATACACAATGAAAAGAAATGAACAGTTTCGGTACTCTTATAGTAAATCAAAACAGTCCGTCCAATTGGATTAAATTATGGGTACGTCTTCGGTCAAATTGTGGAACACTATCGCACAAGTGCATTAACTCTTGAACAAATTGGCTCAAATAAATAAAACTGCAAAAGTTGTTTGCTCACCAAACACCCAAATTGCTATGAAATTAAAATTATACTTAATTCAGTTCAAGGTCCATAACTCTTGAAAAAAATAGCCACAACTAATGCAAGAATGCATCAAGCCCAGGTACACTTCATGATGATCATATGTACCAAGTTTCAGAACAATACTTCTGTGGAAGAATTTCACTGAACATTTTTTTTTGCAACAGACCAAACAGTATGGTGATATCAAAACACCATCCTTCACATTTTGTTTGTGGTTGTTATCTAAGTTGGAGACTGACCTGAAAACTTTGAGCGCCATCCAAGAAAATGGCAATTCTAAACATACAGGACGGTAGGGCCATCCTAGGTTTAAAAATAATTGCATAATTACCAATATAGTTTTTCAGTTCTTAGTCCAAACATGCATTAAGCATTTGTAGCTTTAAATAAGCTGCCTGTATTATAGAATTCAGCATGTTGTTCTAAGTTTCTATGATATATTTAAAAGCACTGCTTAAAGGGACTAGTACACAGATTTTCTGTTGGCATATTTTCATGAACAAAGACCAAACAGCAACTGCCAGATACTCATTTCAACCAAATGTAAAAAATCCAGACCTAAAATAATAAAATTTTCAATAGGGTTAATTACTTCAGCAAAATAGAGCATCTTTTGTCATATTTTCCATTTTCCAATAACTATCAAAATTAGAGCTAATTTGAACATTTGCAGATGTTTTATCACTGCTTCAAGCTTTTGTTTACATTTTACACAAAATAAAAATAATCAATGTCTGACCCTAAAAAACGTGCTGGAGTTACTTTAATGTAAGCATTTAAGCTAATGTATTATGTATCACAAATTGTAAATCAAATGTACTTTAACCTGAATAATCATCAATTTGTACCCTCCTGCATTTCCATACTATGTTACAGAGACATATGGGTGCATTGTGTTTACACATTTGTTATCAATATTATTGATATAAACCCATACTCAATCAACAAAAATAAGGCAATATTAAAGTGGTTATTGTTTTATTTGCTCATTATGATCTTCATTTCAATCCACATCATACATGTACATATGTATATCAAATATTGGCACTATTTGAATTACATGTACTTTCAAAACAAAATCATTTTTGTATTTCATAAATACAATGTATTAGAAAAATATTATATTATGAGGAATTATAAATTAAGAAAAAAAGGATATATACTTCAAGTTATAACAGCACAATACTTTTGCAATGGCAATCTTGCTGGTAGTAAAACTCCGTGGAGATCTTATGCCAAAAAGCATTGCTGCCAAGTTTTGTGAAGATTGGAGAAGAAACGTCTATAAAGTACGTAAGTTAGAGAGCATATATTAAAGTCTTATGCCGGGGATGGAGGTATTGATGACTGACAAGATGATCCCTGTGTTTGCCATGCAACACAAGCCACACAAAAATCAGAAGATTGAAAAGGAATATGAAAACAGCTGTAACAATAAATGCTTATTTGACAAACATCATGAATATGATTAACAAATACACACTAATTTGGGACCACTCTTGTATGTCTTAATGGTACTTCACGTAGACACACAAACATTAGAATATGTACAA
Organism: Mya arenaria; assembly: GCF_026914265.1. Taxonomy (NCBI): domain Eukaryota; kingdom Metazoa; phylum Mollusca; class Bivalvia; order Myida; family Myidae; genus Mya; species Mya arenaria. The sequence goes on from NC_069122.1 coordinate 19,828,687, forward strand.
AGTAATTTAACTACTCAGTAGCTAATTACTAGAATATCATAACAACTGTATCGATTAGAGATTAATACCTCCTTGGATTTATATTTGTATCTGTCCAAGCTTGTCTTGCATAACAAGATAACAGGCCAATTGTTCAGAACTTTTGTTTAAGTTAACAACAATGTTGACATCATCATTGTTAATTTTCAAATCTTTGCAGCTCTGAAAGATTTATTGATTCATTGATGACCTGCGGTATGTTTAACAAGATATGAGACAACTGTGTCAGCTGGTCTTGTTTTCATTTAAATACATGGGCATATCATTAAATATTTCATGTTAAAAAGTTCACAATGCCGTTGATAAAAGTGTTAACTTTAACAAAGTTCTGAAGAATGGGCCCATTATGTCATACTTTTGCAAACATTAATGTTTTCCCTCTCATCGCTGTGACTTCAAAACATGTCCGACACAAATGTTCATCATATCATACTTTCTCATACACTTCAAATCTGAACTTGATTCCATTTTCCCCTTGTAGATCTGTTGATACATTCTCTGGACTGAAAGTGAAGAATCAATTGCACTTATAAGCATAGTCATTACTTAAAAATATTTTCAATATTACTAAATAAAATATTTTGTTCACCATATACCATGTATCTTTAAAAGGATGATGTCAGATCTGAGCTAAAAATAAGTTGATTGCAATGCAAGCATACACATATACATGGGCATCAAAAGTTTCTAAAAGAAACAGCATGGGTAACTCCTAATAAATTTAGCAAAATGGATTGATTCACAATGGCCATGTATTCACTATAAGTATTGCATCAAAAATCTGATCAAGTTCATAAAGTCATTCTTTTTTGTTTGAGTTAAATTTGTTTTTCATTGAAAACAACAACAATGCCTTCCAGTTTAAAAAATGTTGTAGTCAATAAAAGGGATATTTGAGAAATTGTTCAATCTTTAGTTTGAAGTCAATGCTATCTAAGACTTCTAACTTTCCATACATACTTGGGTATTTTAGAGAACGCTGAACTGTCAATCTCAGGTAGGAAGGTATCACAGTCAAAGTCTGCCAACACTCTCGTCAGATACAGCCGGCAAGGATATGGGCCCGTCATTGACTCCTGCAGGAATAAATTCAACAATCATTGACTCCAGAAGAAATAATCATTTACGGTACCTATGAAGAAATAATCTTTGACTCATGAAGAAATAATAATTGCCTCATGAAGAAATAATCATTGGCTCATGAAGGAATAATCATTGGCTCATGAAGAAATAATCATTTACGGTACTCATGAAGAAATAATCATTGACTCATGAAGGAATAATCATTGGCTCATGAAGGAATAATCATTGGCTCATGAAGAAATAATCATTGACTCCAGAAGAAATATTGACTCCAGAAGAAATAATCATTGACTCCAGAAGAAATAATCATTGACTCGAGAAGAAATATTGACTCGAGAAGAAATAATCATTGACTTCTGCAGAAATATTCATTGAATCCAGAAGAAATAGTCATTGAGTTCTGCAGAAATAATAGTTAACTCGAGAAGAAATTATCATTGACTCATAAAGAAATAATAGTTAACTCGAGAAGATATAATCATTGACTCGAGAAGAAATAATCATTGACTCATGAAGAAATAATAGTTAACTCGAGAAGAAATAATCATTGACTCCAGAAGAAATAATCATTGAGTTCTGGAGAAATAATCATATTCCTGCAGATATAATAGTTAACTATAAAAGTTTTTATTTCCAAGTCCAACAGTTTAATATCGTCAAAATTACATACAACGAAAGCATCTGTTTGTGTGATTATAATAAATAAAAGAGCTTTGATGGTGAAATACCAGCAATGTTGAGCCTGAATAGAATAGATATGATGAAACAGTTTTATAAAAGGTTAAAGAATCAAAGATCGAGGTGTTTTTATGAATATTGAACTGATATTGTTTTAATGACATTGGTCTTTGCCTGAGAATAAAATTTTTGGAAACTTGATGGCTATGCTTTAAAGGGATGTTAAACCAACATGACCTAAATGTGACCTTGACCTTTGACCCAACAATATGGTTTGATATGCTGTCTTTGCATGGTGAACATTTGTGCCAAGTTATTTAAAACTAGACGCCAAATGGCAACATGTCCAGTCCGCTGAGACAGTCTTTGACACAGACATAATGCTCTTCCATGAATTGCAACACAGAATAACATGGTTTTGAACAATACATGTACCTGGGAAACTACGCCTCAGCATGGTAAACCTATAAAGATTTTTTTTTGAAAATCATGTAATGCACAGTAGATACAGCCAGGATAAGGCTAAGTCAAGATCTGTCCTATCAGCAGTACTCATTTTGACATTTAACCTCCAAGTGTTGACCTTGATGTTTGAGATACAGACCTGGGTCTTTATGCGGGAAATGCCACCTCATCATGGTGAACATTTTTGGCATTTTTTTTTTAAATCGTATGATGCATGGTCAAGATAAATTGTACAGACTGGACAAGAATCAAATCAATCTTTGACTTCAAACCAGGACCTTTGAGGTACAGACCTGAGTCTTGTGTGGGACATGCCACCTCAACATGGTACACCTTAATGGCAAGGTTTTTTGAAAAGTCTACACCACCTCATCACCTTAAGAGTGACCATTACCTCCGTTGAACTGAAATGAGTCTTCAATGCAGGACGACAGCTTCTCATGGTTAACATTTGTGCCATGATGTTATTTTAAAATCCCCAAATGAATGCCAAGGGTTCAGTCCAGACAAGCCAAATACATTTTTTCCCCAATAACTTGTGAATTTGACCTTTGACAAAGGCTATTTACATAGCACTAAGCTTAGCACTAGGCCAGCACAAGTAGCCCCTGATCACCATTATTTGACATAAGTTACTTCTATAAAAGGAGGTGCAGAAGAATTAAGACTGAAATAATGGCAAACCTTGTATACAGAGCTGCCCCCTATCACATGAACATCTTCCACTCTGTCCACCAGTTCTGTTCCAGTGATGAGAGATATGGCCTCTGGGAGGCTCCTTGCCAAGAAAACACCCTCTGGCACATCTCTGTATAAGATGATAATGTTCAATAAAATTACATGTCAAATATTCCCTAATCTGTAAGGAGTGAAAAGTGAACATTTTCCATTCTGTCCATAAGTTCTTGTCCAGAAATAAGATATGGTCTCTTTGAGGCTCCATGCCAAGAACATACCCTCTACCTAATCTCTGTACAAAATTATAATGTTGAACAAAAATTATGTCAAATATTATCCTGTGTAAAAGGAGCGAATAATGAAAGTTTTCCACTCTATCCTCAAGTTCTAGTCCAGTGATGAGAAAAAGGGCCTGCCAAGTAAACACCCACCCGCACATCCTTTGAAGTTTAGCTCGATCTCTGCTTCATTAATTGAGAAATTATGGTCTTAAAGACTTGTATAACTAGCTTGTAAGCTAAGTAAGAATAATGTCAGCCTCTCTTCAACAATGTCGTGGATTCTATCTTCACATGTGGAACATTTTCTTGGCCCATTAAAGTGACACTCTCATTCAAAATCAGTACATACACATGTATAACAAACATAATATTTTAGTGATAAACCTTTAACGTTTGACTAAATAATGCATTTACTGAAAATATTAATTACTGATAACAAGTTTATAAACGTGTATTTAACAGCTGAAAACGCAAAAGTTTTAAATGATTGATAAATGCGAAAAGATTTACTGTGTTCTACTATTGTCTCAAAAAGATAGCAATACCGTGTTTTCTGCACCACTCTTTCAAATTAAACACAGTATCCTTCATAAGAACTGTTGTTTTCAACATTTATTAATCCTTTTTGGTAAATTAAAACAAGTTTATAAAATATGGTAAATCTTATTTCGGAGTAATTGTGCATCTTTAAAACAGACACTAGGCAGTAATTCATATCATCTTACAGCTGTTTTCAGTTGACAATATCAAGCTCAAATAATTTACCAAGAGAATAAACTAAGATTCTTACTTCATCTCCCTACTCAAGATGATATTGATACGATTTCTGAGTGGGCGAAACTTCTCTGGAATGGACTGCCATGTTCGTCGACCCATTATAACTGCATTCTGCTTGTCTGGAAATAAACAATATCATTCATATATGTTTGAAAGGAAAAGGCCAGTATAACATTGATTCCAAAGATGCTCATCCATTTAGATTTCAAAGGTGGCAGAAGGGTGTATTTTACATATTAAAAACATATGTTGTGGTATGTTTAAATTTCTCTGATTTTTAACTTTTTTCGCAAAAGACAAAATTTCATCAAATTAAAAAATGTTGAGGCAGTACTTTAAGACACTTGGGGTGTGGTTGAGAAAAATTTAAACATGTTTTAATGTATTAAATTTAAGTTGTTTTTAAATCAGGTATGTGATTAACCTGGCAGCTGAAGGGCTGGAACCATTTCAGCAAGGGGTTATCAGGATGTCCAGCACTTTTTGGCAAGAAATAAGGGCTAATTTCAGGGATAAAAAATTTTTTTTAGGGCTAATTAAGGGCTAAAATTAGGAATTTAAGGGCTAAATATGGTGGTTGTAAACATCATAATGGACTTACCTCAACAAATTTAACAAGAAATAAACTCACATACTATAAGTACAGGAATGACATACACCAGGGTTCCATTGTCTCAGCTGTTAATTGCCTCTAGCCTTTATAGTTAAATCTTTGCCACAACAAGCACAAGGTCACAACCAATAAACAAGCCTGACATGGATCCACTGGTCATCTGCCAGAATGAATAAGAACTTAAACTACATTTAAAGACACATTCAACATGAAAATCAAATAGTGAGTGTATTAGTTTGTATTTTCAAAATTGTTAAGGCAATTAAAGAAGAAAACTGAAAAAAGTAGGAATTGACATAAAAAATAAAGGCTTTTCTGGAATTCCCTTTGAATTTTGAGTTTTATTAGGAATTTTAGCAAAACTGAAAAAAATAGGAATTTTAGGGCCGCTGGACAGCCTGGGTTATGGCGCACATTAACATCCCATTGTGTGTCAAAGGGGTGAAGTACCCTACTGCAGAAGCAAAACTTGCTTTTAAGAAGCAAACTGGTGTGTCAATGCTAAGACAAATAAAATAACAACCAAAGCAGTTAAAATATAATAACATTTTTTTCATGTTTTTGTTCCATCCACAGACAAATCACACCCCTGTGTAATGTGGGTATATTTTTTCTATTTAGAGTAATATCAGATTATAATTTTTTGAATGAAGGTTGAACTGCATGGTACATGCATGATGAAAATTATGACAAAAAAATATCATTTTTAATTGATTTTTCAAAAATCTGAAATGCGATTTTACCAGGACTGGATGTTTTCATTGTGATCGCCTTGAAGAAATCCATGTCTTTCCTGTAACAGATAAAAAAAAAATACAATAAAGCAAAAATATCCCCTTCAGCATCTTATAGTCCTATAATGGTGTTACTAAAAAAACTTGTAAGTGTGCCCAGTGTGTGGCTCACACTCAGTAGGATTAAAAATCTTGACCTCTGGGGCACAAGTATGGTGTTCTGACTGAGTTAGTTAGGCGACTAGTCCCTACCCACAGACACTAAATTCCTTTCTACATTTACCCTTTAGACCGATCCAGGCACTCCTGCTGTTTACTCCTGAAACCAGTAAACTTGGGAGGAAAAGTGCAAAAGACGAGGAGCTCATGACTCATGATTTAATAATCATTGCCCAAGATTTACGATCGTCTATGAAGATTTATAAAAAAAACTTGGGCGATACTATTTCCCGGTCTCACACCATATTATCCAGTCTCCTAATTCCAATCCCATCTTCCGAATGATTTGTGTGAACATTATGAGTGTATTTGTTTTAATATTATTTGTTTCATTTTCATGTTCCTAAACATTACTTTTGCCAACTTTTATGTGTGTATTTGTTTTGTTATCATTTATTTTTTGTTTCAATTTCATGTGCTTTCTTATCATTAATTTTTTTATAGTGCTTCACTTTTGTCTGCTTCACTGTACATATTAGTTTACCTAACATTTATTTGTGTATTTACTTAATTATCATTTATTATTATTATAAATTTGACTGACAATTTCATGTTTTTATGATTGTGTTCATTTAATGACCTTATTTATAACATTTTGAACCACCTATTATCTATAATTGTCCAGTTTGTCACATCTTTAATAGGTGTAATTCGCACATAAACATTACCCTATTAAAGAAGTGCCCCACTACCAGTAGGCGAGTAGTTCTTGGACACTTTTAGAGGTTTTAAGTATCCTTATTTTAAAAGATATATGATATTCCAATGTTAATAACAAACTTCAGCTCTTCTTCTGTTGAAAATTTGCAAAATCAAGTGAAATTAAACAACTAAAGTCCATTCTCATAGGCTTCGAATGTGGTGCAAAAAAGGGGTTAAATTTTAGTTCGACAGAAGTAGTCCTCGTACACTCCCTTAAATGATCAACAAAACCGGGAAACATGCACTGAAGTGATTTTTTTATATAAAATATTTAAAAGTGGAATTTTCAAACCAGTATTTTTATTATTTTTCATTAAAAACTAATCTAATTGTACATATATTGCATATAACATGAAGCTCATAAAAATGAAATAAATGGTATCTATTTTTAGCACATGTATGTGTAATGTAAACGCTCGACTTAACATGAATATTTTCGTAAATGCAGAAATGCAGAAGTCAAAAAAGGAAGTTTACCGAACAAATCGTTTAACCTAACTGTTGCCTGTATTTTAAGTTGTGCTTTTTGCGCATGCGCACTACAATTGTGATTCCCAGCGGAGGTAAAATGTGATTTTGTAAACAACTGGAAACTTTGGGAATTAAACGTCGTATAATCATTACCTAATGAAAAGATTAGGTACCTGCTGAAACTTTTCAAACACCTGATTGATTTAAATCAGGTGCTTGATATTTAACTTCCAAAATGAGGCGATAATCGCGAGTGTCTGAGAATTACTAGTGTCCGAGAACTACTCGTCTACTGGTATATAGGGCTGTGTATCGTCACTCAACTCACGATACGATACGTATCACGATACGGAGTATGCGATTCACGATATATCACGATACGCTTACATATATATTTTCTTTATGTAGGACTTTAATGTTTGCCTTTTTTGTCAATTGTTGAGTATATCCTTACCAAAACTATATTTTTAATGTTTTTATTAGTTTGTAAATTGTTGTAAATATTTTAATTCGGTCAGACACAATTAACAAATAACTGGTTTAATGTCTGAATTTGCAAAACAAAAGTTCTCCCAAGCTTTGGACTTACATTTTGCCGGCGCATTTCTATAGGGTTTCTCTTTACTACCGGTGGTATTTTCTGCCGCCATTCTTGACTTTGCAGACGACTGAAAACTGTCAAAACAGGGGAAAGCCACTTCAGCCGCATTTTCGCATACAGCTAGCTTGCAGAAATCAGTTTTTTTTTTACAACTTTTGTAAATCAAATTTAAAAAATAAAATTAAATTGCAATTTTTTTAATATTTGATTTCTATTTTTTATTTTAGTTTGAAAAATAAACACGGTGTTGGTAAGTAAGATAACTAGTTGTTACGTATTTTGCTTGCTCTACCTGCTGTTTGCGAAAATGCGGCTGAAGTGGCTTTTGCTGTTTCGACAGTTAAAAATGAAAGTTAACAAATTGACGTGTTCGTGCAAAGATTTTTGGAAAGTGTTTTAAGCATACAAATCTTAACTCAAGGTAACGAATCTAATGATACGCAATACACATGATTTTTCACAATGCGATATGATACAGTATATCGTCGGGTACCGAATCGCGATTTCACAATGCACCAATGAATCGTTACAGCCCTACTGGTATACAATATATAGGTGGTTCACTTGGGTAACCAAATGGTTAACTTAGTCAGTGGTTCACTTGGGTAATGGTTCACTTCGTCCTGCACACGTTAAAACTATCAAAGGAATAGTTTGTCAGTAACACTCGAAGAGGAGTTGACATTAAACAGAGATTAATATGTCGCGAAATCATGTGATAACAGCTTAATAGTGAAAATTCAAGTAAAATATCAGATGCTATGTACAATCTAAGCAAATATTGATAAATAACCTTAAGTTCCATGGTAGCTTTCCATTGATGCCGATGCCATTGTTGTTGCATGCAGCAACGACTAGATTTAATTTTGGTGTTGACATTTTTGATTTCCCGGATTTTTTTTTCTTCCTAAAGGTCAATAAGCACTAACATTTCGAGGTGTTAGAAAAATGCTCTCCCACGCAGCGCTACTTCCCTTTATCAGGGAGTAGAATTGTTATTGGTCCAAGGCTTTATTAACAAAAGTAGAATATCATATGCCGACGAGATCTTAACTTCAAATCCAAATGAATTCTGGCAAAAGATAAAAGCTTAGGGCCAAGAAAAGATAATTCCATACCAATCGAAAAAGTCGATAACGACGGAAATGTCTGCAAAAATGAACAAACGGTGTTAAATAGGTGGAAATCAGACTTTGAGAAAATTTATAACTGTGATGATACGTTTTTTTGACGGAGAGCATTATAGACAATGTTTAAATCATAAAGAAATACTTGAACACAGAAATGTTGCCCCTCTTAACGCACCAAAAGTTATTTTAAATAAAAAAAAATGTTTCTACAGAAGAGATAACAAACATTATTATGAGTGCTAAAAATGGGTCAGCCCCGGGTTATGACAAAATCCCATACGATGTTCTTAAATTCCCAGTTGTTATTGCCGTTATACAGAAATTGTTTCCGCTAATATTTGATTGTAGTATTATTCCATCGATTTGGCGCAAAGCTGTTATTTGCCCCATACTGAAAGACCCAAGCACCGACAAAAGTGTACCACTTCATTAAAGAGGAATTAGCCTGTTATCATACATAAACAAACTGTACACATAATTCTTAAATAAGAGAGTGTCTTCATTTTTTTTAATCTTATGACCTTTTGGCTGATGAACAAAACGGGTTTCGGAAGGGTAGATCGTGCGAGGACCACATATTTACACTTAACAGTATTATTCGCAACAACAAGAACGTATACACTGCTTTCATTGACCTTAAGAAGTGTTTCGATTATGTGGACCGGAAGTTGCTTCTATATAAATTGTTGCTTCACAATATTGATGGGAAAGTATACCAATCCATAAAGAACATTTATGCAAGCTCATCTGCGTGTGTGCGTATTAACAACAGTGGACTCACAAACAACGTCACTACAATTTGGTTTGAGTGTACTTCCGGTTTAAAACAGGGCTGCACTTTGTCGCCAACCCCCTGGGCAATATTCGCAAATGATCTTGTACAGGAGATAAAAGATTTAGGCCTTGGTGTGAGCATCGGTACAGACAACATCTCGATACTTCTGTATGCGGACGACATCGTCTTAATGTCAGACACTGCGGACAATTTACAGGCTATGCTGAACGTCATTCACACATGGTGCAAGAAATGGCGAGTACTCATCAACACTAACAAATCGAAGTGTGTACATTTTCGTCAAGGGCGATCGAAACGCAGTGAACACGTGTTCAAAGTAGGTGATAATGTTATAGAAACCGTGGACCATTACAAATACCTGGGGGTAATTTTTGACGAGAAAAACAACTTTGTATTGAACTGCGATGCATTATCGAAAGGGGCTGGACGTGCACTAGGCGGTTTAATTAACAAAATCCATAACCTCAAAGATATTGGTTTTAATACGTATGAGAAACTTTTTAATGGTTGTGTATCTCCTATTCTTGAATATGGTGCAGCAACCTGGGGACACAAGTCTTTCTAAAGTATTGACAATGTCTATCATCGTGCTCTCAGATACTTTTTCGGAGTACATCGATTTGCGCCGCTGTTAGCTTTATACGGAGACTCTGGCTGGGTTCCCAGTGTGTTTAAACGTAAACGGTAAATATTACGTTTTTGGAACAGCTAGACGATTACTAATGGACAATGAAAGGCTAACAAAGAAAGTGTTTACGTACGATTATAATAGATGTAATAATAACTGGTCTAGTGATGTTAAATCTATATTAATCAGTCTAAATCTTGAGCAACATTTTATGTTAGATCTTGTGTTGAGCTCTCAAATGCAAATGATCTTATTAGAGACTTATACAGTGAACAGTGGACAAATGACGTGCAGAATGTGAGAAAACTACGCACATACAGACAGTTTAAATCCACGTTTAAAAAGGAAGACTATTTATTACTGAATGTACCAAAATATGAACGCTCTCTGTTGTGCCAATTCCGTTTCGGAATTTTACCAATACCAATAGAAACTGGACGCTTTGTTGGTGAACACCCCGAAAATAGACTTTGCAACAGTAACCAAGTTGAAAGTGAAATTCATTTCCTTTTACAATGTGATACATATACAAACATTAGAAATAGTTTACTTAGTACTACTGATGTTTTAAACGATGTTAGCCTACCATCATCTGATAAATTATGTTCACTTATGCATTCACATCCCAGAAAGATTGCCAAATTTGTAACTAAGGCGTATTTATTAAGAAGAAGTTTGTTGTATTCTTAAAACCAACATATTTTCATATTTCTCGCTAACAACATGTATTACCATGTTTATTTGCATCCATCGCCTGGATCCGCTAGTGCTTATTACAATGCGGTACATATTTCTGCAGATTTTTTTTGTATTGTAAGTTATATGTACATATATATATATGTGCATATACGCATAATTCTAACAAAAAATATCAATAAAATCAGCCAAAGTTGCCAAAGTTGCAGTATGCGTACTTGACTACATGAAACTAAAACTGTCCATTTTCCATAACTAAATAAAGCACCTCAGAATGCACCAGATTGTCCCATGGTTTTCAAAGTTTTCAGAGAGGGCATGCCCCAGACCCCCCCCCCCCCCCCCCCCCAGCACAATTATGAGGGGGGTAATAAAAACCTATTAGCATTGATAGTTGAGAGACTTGATCAGGTTTTTACATCAAAACCCAAAAAGATTCGCAGCCAAACACATGCTTATAATAACTGTTATATATTGACGCTGTAGAGAAATAAAACGTCTTAAGGACATTATTATCCTGCTAACTGTAACTCTTTATCCAGTACCCGAGAATTGCTCCTTAATCGACATGTAAAGCTCATGAAGTGTATTGTCATAACGTTCACGAAAACACGACAAAAGACGTTTTTAAAAATGAAAATGAATGTTGTGGCATATGTTCAATTGCAATATGTACAGTGCAATTAAGACAGTGTAAAAATGACATTTCGGTAAACAAAAAAAATATTGTATTGGTTTAAATTCATCCGGCATACTGCGTGTTAAAGACTCCAAAACAATAAAATTCAAAGCACAATGTCAGTAGAATCCGATGACCACTGATGTCCGTTTTGTATATTTATGTAGATTGTTCTTATATAAGACAGCTACACACTATAATCAAGGGAAGTAATACAACACTGTTTAACCGTCTTTTGTAATCTGTTTATGGGACAGAAAAATAATTGCATGTAAAAGATAGATAAATGAATTGTAAACGTTAATATATATTTGGGACGAAAGAATTAATTTCCATTTTGAGTTTTATATCAGAGTACACATTTCCACAGAGTAATATGTTCCCACTGCTGCACTGCCATACTGCTGGACTGCTAGGTTCACATCCATAAATAATTTGTATTAAATTTTGAATGAATGTAAAGTTCTTTTTTTTATGTGTATGAGCATATATATGTGAATAAGTCTTAAAGTAATGGTTAATGATTGTTCAGAGGTAATTTCACTCGTGTTTTTCTTCTTCTCATAGATGGAGATTTTTTTAAGCAAATCAACAGTTGCATGTGAAATGCATTTAAGTTTCATATTTTTTTGTTTTAAATTTTGCTATATATTTTAGTTGTTTTTGTTTTTTTGAAGGTACATGTGCAACAGAATGATGAAAATTGGTGTATTCACTCCTTGTATACGTGCTTTGAAATGTACAAGCTATAAGCTCAAATTGATGCTACATAAATAAAAAAAAGACCTGGTTTTGTATGTAGTGTACACCAACATTGATGTTGAGCAGGCAAGTGCAAATAGTTCATTAAACCTAATTAAATACAAATAAGTAATACAATTCTAGTACCGTGCATTTGATAACATGATCATTGTTAAAGTTGAAAGAAAATTGAAAAAATAAATTTACAACAATGAAATGCAAAATGCCCAGTTCGATTGTTTAGGATGAAAATACTACATAAGTTGTATGCACTAGTACCAAGAACATCTAGTAATAGTAATTTCGTTTTAAACAGAAAAAAAAAAATTCTTTACATGTTGTACTATACACATTTCAATTGATATTTAGCAGCGGGATTCAGACAATTGCGTCAGGCAGGGTAGCATATGCATGTCTCTATTGCAGGTTCAAATTTACTTAATGCTCTGAAAGTGTACAGCCTATCTTCGCTACAACTCCAGCTGACAAAATTGTCCTCCTTTTCACCAGTCATTATGGCATTCAGCTGATGGTCAGCACAAGTAAGCCCGGCTGTGGAGTTTTGCCTACTACACGGCAAAATGTGCGAATATGGAGATGGGAGGAAAACGCAGCCAGGGTGATAAGCCCAGCCAGATAATGTATGGGGACACATCTATCGACAACACAAACATTGGGTATCATTTGGGTATCTTACAGCCGCCCATTGGAAAACTACCATATAATATTGATGATGTCTGACAATGTGTTGGATGAATGTTATTTTAAATGCCCTTTTCATGCGTTACCTTGTCATGTGTATCTTTTATCATTTTACTTGGTTATATATTTACATATTGTATCTTATGCAAATATTCAGTGAATAGAGGCAAAATAAATATGTAATAAAATGTTTGTAATAAATGGCAACAAGACTTGATTCATTTCTTTTTACTTTTGGTGCAAAAATATACTAATCAGTAGTAGGAGGTCAGTTACAACTGTGGTTGGTCAGTCAATTGGCCAGTGTCAACCGTGGTTGGTCAGTCAATTGGTCAGTGTCAGTCTGGTTGGTCAGTGTGACCTGTGGTAGGTCAGTCCATTGCAATCTTGTTCGGATCATAATTTAAAAAAAAAGCTGGATAGAGTGTTTTTAAACTTCATTCATTGAACATAAGACATGAAGTGCAGTGAACATGTACCATAACTCTATATTAGCAAACTGCATAGTACATTCTCTGGATAGGAATTGACCAATTAAGTCATGCCAGTAGAGCATAGGCCCTCGTTGGCCTCTTGAGGGGATGGGCCGTTTGTTTAATGTATGCTTTTGAGGGTCTTAAAGATGAACACATTTTAAAGTTTTAAAAATTACCACATTTTTATTTTATAAACATGTTTTTAAAGATAAACATAGTCTAAAGATATAACAGTATAAAGATATAACATTTGGTAATTTAAAACATAACCACACATCATTTTATGTTATTTTAGGTAAACATATGTATTTAAACGATAAGCATACACAGGAGATGGAATAAAATGATATTACATAGAGTTTTGGATGCAGCCAGCCTGTATTAGGTGCCTTTTGAATCATACATGCCATATTTTTGAAAGGCTCCCCAGGGGATTTTGTTCAGAATTTCAGCGGATTTGTGTCCAATATCAGGGGAGTTTCATAATCGCCATTTTCATAATCTTTAATTCTCGAGGATATTCATCCCCTACCGGGAAACCGGGGGGATGGCTCGAAATTCCGGGTGATTTCCCCCCGCCGGGGGATAAAGCATGTATGATGAATGAATAAGTTCTCTAAATCATCATTATTTTTAGCTAATTAGTTAGCATGCTACATGCTGGGAGGAGAGTTGCGATTTCTTCTTTACATTTTTTAATACAAACAATGCACATCGAAACTGCTTTAGTAATTTAGTGGAATGACAACGTATGATCAAATGGATGCAAATGACCAAAAACTTGCAACACAGTGAACCTTAAATTATGTCCACGCGCACCGCCACAAACAGAAGACGTACGCTTCAATATAACCGTCTAGCACTTTCAGTGCTGGAGGCGTGCGTCGAGCAGACGCAGTAAACGTGGTGGTGCCAACGCCATTCAACCGCGTCTACGCGTTCATGGAAAAACTCACAATGTATTTTAATGTGATTCACGGTTCACTCGACGATCATTTAATAATTCAATACCTTTTCAACGCTTTGAAATTACTGTTTTAAGGTGTTTTATTATTAGTATAATTTATTAATCTACTACTAGACACGTATGTAAACTGATTCAAATTCCTTCCAATAAAGGCAACCTTCAACCAGCTTACAAACAGAAACCATGAAGCTGACTTAAACAACATAATGGCATAATTCGTAATGTTAATACTTATTAGTAATCAGTCAATAAAAAGTGTTCTTCGTTTAGCATAACTCCTACTCTCACGATTTCGTAAAAGTTCGTCCCGAAAATCATGACATGGGGACAATGACCATCTCGACGATTTATGGCACAGCCTTTAAGGCTTACCATTACGTTTCTACAAGCGCAAAATGACGTTTGTTTACGTCGTTGCCACCTACGATGATGTCCGAAACTTTGCTAAAGAATAAGCAAGGGTGGACACTCTTGGTTTCTAAATTGTATGCGTGTGGTGCATCTTGCTGCAATCTTCAGTATCGTAGTGTATTCATAAAGGTAGCCTTAGATAACCGTACCGTAAAACGTTACATGAATCGTATTTTTTTTTTTAATCAGACATTTTGTTCTGATAGGTGATTCTTTTCCTTTTTAGTATGTATGTATATTAGGGATATAAAATGATAGCTAGTTGTAGTTTCTAGCTGTAATGGCCAAAGTCAAGTATTGTTACCGTTATCACGCCAATCTTTTTTATTTGCATCGCCTTTACTAAGACATAGACCATTTTCATTGTTTTTCTTGTCCGCGTCCAAAATGTAATAAAAAGCTAAACGTGATAGTGGAGGTGTAATCATTTACTATAAACAAAAATATTTTGGTTATATAAAACTCATTTCTATTAATACTAATGGATTAGTTTGGATTAAGTTAGACAAAACATTCTTCGGAACAGATAATGATATTTATATCTGTGGCTGCTACATTCCACCTGAAGATTCTAATGTCTATAAAAACATTAATTCACAATTATTCGAATTTGACTTTTTTGAATTATTGTCTAATGATATAAGGCATTATAGCCAACTTGGAGATATACTTATAACGGGAGATTTGAACTCCAGGGTAGGCCAGAGGTCAGATATTGTACAAAATATTAATCTGGACCGATTTGTTGACATGCCATTAAATGATATACCTGCTGATAATTTACCAAAAAGATCGTCGTTTGACAATAAATCTAACGGTTTCGGAAATAAACTATTAACGGTCTGCAAAGAAAACAGTATTTTTATTGTAAATGGTCGCAAAGAAGTGGGGAAATTTACTTGCTATAATCTGATCAGGAATAGATTAGCCGCTAGTGTCGTTGATTATGTTATTGTCAATTATAATATGTTTCAGTTGATTGATCATTTTGAAGTGCATGATCTAAATGAATTTTCGGACCACTGTCCATTACATTTTACAATAAATCTAAACAATATGAAAAATTGCAATGAAAATTTTTCATGTGATAAAATTATGTGGGATGTTTCTAAAAAGGAACAATTTTTATCAAAACTAAATGATAATAAGCCTCATTTTGATAATATTGTTGAAAATTTATTAAACGATTGTGTGGATTTAAACACTTGTATCGATGATTTTTCAACCTTGATACATGATATATCATTTGCTGTACATGGTAAAACCATTCGTATTACAGGTAACAAAATTAGTTCACCACACAGAAAACAGTCGCCTTGGTTTGATAACACGTGTAAGCAACGTAAAAAGGATTTTTACAATTGTAAAAGGCTGTATACTGAAAATCCTACACCTGATAACAGATTATTATTTTTGAATGCTAGGGCTTTGTATTGTAAAGCCAAGCGTAAAGCTAAACATAGGTATTCATATACTGAAAAATGTACATTAGCTACACTTAGCAAGACAAATGCTAGATCCTTTTGGAAATATATCAATAAGTAAAAAGGTAAAAAAAAATACAAATTCTAATGACATAAGTATTGATGAATTTGTTAAGCATTTCAAAAATATGTCAAATACACCCCATCCCAGCAATTTCGATGTTAACGATTATCCTGATTCTGTGAATACTATTGAAACCAATGAATTGGATTGCGACTTCACTGTTGATGAGATATGTAAAATTATTTCAAGTCTGAAACGCAATAAGAGCTGCGACACATCTAATGTTGTTGCTGATTTTTTCATAGATTCCAAAGAATTTATTGCTCCATATTTGACCAAATTATTTAATTACATATTTCAGAAGGGTGTCTATCCAGAAGCGTGGAGTAAAGGGGCTATTGTCCCAATCTTTAAAAAAGGTGATCGTTCTGATCCGGCAAATTATAGAGGAATAACTTTAGTTAATATTACTGCTAAGATATTCTCATTAGTTCTTAGAAATAGAATTGATAAATGGTGTGAGAACAATAATGTATATAATGAATCACGGTTCGGATTTAGAAATAGTCATAGTACTTCTGATTGTATTTTTATCTTACATGCATTAATTCAGAATACTATTCTAAGCAAACATAAACTATATTGTGCATTTGTTGATTACGAAAAAGCTTTCGATACTGTTATCCATGATGCATTGTGGGTAAAATTAGTAGAATCGGGAGTTAGCTCCAAGATGATAAATATGATAAAATCTATATATAGAAGTGTTAAGGCTTGTATTAAGGATGCTAGTAATATGTCCTACTCTGATATGTTTGATATATCACTTGGTGTTAAACAAGGGGAGCCATTATCACCCCTTTTATTTATTTTGTTTATCAATGATGTTAAAGACTCTGTTGACTTTCACAATTTAACTGAGTCAGACATTGATACACTATCTATTTTTATGCTGTTGTTTGCGGATGATATCGCATTATTTACCACTGATCCTGTAAGTTTACAGCATCAGCTAAATTCTCTGTACATGTATTCATGTAACTGGGGTTTAAAAATCAACATTAAAAAAACTAAAATATGTGTGTTTGAAAGCAGGAAAAGCCAGTGTAATTTTAGATGGACAATTAATGACGAAATTGTTGAAGTGGTGGATAACTTTTGTTACTTAGGTATTAACTTTTCTTATACTGGGAATATGAATAATGCTGTAAAAATGCTGAATGAACAGGCTTTAAAGGCATACAACCATCTACTATCGGTCTTTAGTAGATTAACACTAGATATTAAAACTAAACTATCGTTGTTTGATGCTCTAATTGTACCAATTATTTTATATGGATCGGAGATTTGGGGAGCATATGATCATAGCGAGCTAGATAAACTCCATTTAAAGTTCTGCAAATATATTCTTGGTGTTAAACAACAGACATCTAATGCCGCCGTTTTAGGCGAGCTAGGACGGTTTCCATTGTCAGTTATATGTAAAGAAAGGGCATTAAAATATTGGATAAAAATTAATATGAATCCGAATTCATTAATGCACCATGTGTTAACAAAACAATCCAATATTTATCATTATAATAACATACGTCCTGCTAGTAAAAAAATATGGCACTCAGCTATGTCTGATTTGTTAAACAGAATGGGTTATGGTAACTTGTTAGTTGATTTTAATACAGATTACAATTATTCTCCTTTGTTAACCCAAAGAGTACGGGATCAATATATTCAAACGTGGTATGATAACTTAACATCCCAACCAAAAATGGAATACTATTGTAGATTTAAAAAAGAATTTTTATTTCAAGAATATTTAACGTGTGTCAAAAATGATAAACACCGAAAAGAATTATCAAGATTTAGACTGTCATCTCATTCACTGGAAATAGAGACTGGTCGATATACGAATATTAACAGAGACAACAGAAAATTTAAACTCTGTTCACATGACACTGTGGAGTCTGAATACCATTTTCTACTTTGTTGTACAGCCTATTCAGATCTTAGAAAAAATATCATATTAAATTTAATTGGCCAAATATGGCTAAATTTAAATATTTGATGTAAGTAAAGAGGGACTTATTTTTACAAAACTTAGCTAAGTTTATATATAGTGCTATGAAATTAAGACAAGAAAAGCTAGAAGTTTAGCTGCTTCTAATGGTTATATTTTCGTATATATTATTAGGATATTGCTTTTGTGAATGTATATGTAATGTTATCACATAATTGCTTTATAAATCAATATACTTTTGTGTCTTGGCCATAATTAGACAGTTTGTAAATGGCCAAAGGCAAACATGCCGATTCGCCAATAAACTCTTGAAACTCTTGAAACTAAAATGGGACGATTGGCACTGTTCGACTTTTTGCAAAATATTTATTACCTTTATTGCAAAGGTAGTCTGTAAATATAAGGGTATCGATGTTACATGCATCATTGATTTCTGCAGTTATACGACACTACCCCTAGAGCTATTGAAAAAGTGTCTTCTTACGCTTGTAAGCGGATCGTGCACGAGAATTTCGAGTAATCCCACTAGCCGGTACATTGTATTTTAAAAGGCGATAATAAATGCATATTTTAACTTCACCCCACACGCTATATTAACATAATTCATCTAATCAGTGCAAGGACAGCAACCACTCTAAATTTTAAATATTCAAACAAAATAGACGGTGGAAGGATTATATTGTATTCAAACAATGTACTCTAGCCCCTGGACATGTGTACAATTAGGTTTGAGTGAACGGAGTCATATGTGGTCAAGCTTCGATATCAATACGTGTGTTAGCTAAACCTTGGTCAGTTGAAGCGGGAAAGCAAATAAAAAGGAATTTTTATAGTGGCTGCTATGAGGAAAATCTGATCTGTTTCCAGGTATTTCTTTTTGGGTTGTGCTTAGATTTAATATTGTGTTGGACTATGAGGAACTGTTTCTATTGAGTTTTCGCGTTTCTTTCACTTGCTGGTTGTGAAACAAATCGTTCAGGACATTGGATCATTCAAAAGGTACCAGCTACATTTTAGTTATGGCACTATCTGCACTATTAGGATAATTTCCCATGAAAAGTCAAGCTTAAACTGTTTTCTCTAAATAGGTCGTTTACTATTTCAAAAGCTTATCATATATGAACTGCAATAAAATGGGAACAAATTAATAAAGTACTCTTATGTTCATAATAAAATCAATAATTGTTTAAGAGAAAAAATAGCCTTCGTATAAATAATAAATAAAAATAAAGAATTTTAGAATGACAATAATTGCATACAGGCTTTTTCTGTTAATTTAAGAAATACATCAAGAAAAAAATCATTCTACCATTTGTTTAAGTAAACTTTTTATTGAATAAGTGACTGCATCAGTTCAATGGTTCAGCATTTCAGCGTCTATGGTACCGGAACTGTCCAATCACCCACCCGGAAGTGATGCCCCCTGCAGTGGAGTTGGCTAGGTGACCAGATGGCTATGGGCGACAACTCACTGATGATGACTGTGCTGTACCAGGTAAGCAGTGTATCATCGAAGACGTCCAACAATCGTTTAAAATATTCACATATAATTTGCACATTGTTTTGATTTTGTGTATCTTGACCAATCATTATGGTCTGTACATTTGCATCTGTTGTTTTAAGAAAGACACTTATTTTGGATGTGTTGGTTTTATTTCTTTGGTTGAATAAAAGAGCCTTTATTTCCGCGTTTTAATAAAATATAATAAATAAAATAGCATTCTAGAAAAAGAACTTACTAACTAACGTTCTAGATGTATTTAATCAATCCACAAACTCACTTGTGACTTGTTCGATTTCTTTGCATTGTACTACATGTACAAATTCTCAGGACTTAAACACTTTTTCTATGACGTTGGCATTATTTTAATTACCTTACAACTTTGTGCATGTGTCATCAGAGACAATGTTCACATGAAGAGCAAGGCTAATTTACTTGATTGTAAATTATATTTGTTTGTGACTATTAAAATTATTAACTGCATCTGTTCAATGTTATAGCGTCCACGGTACCTGAAGTGGCCAAGCATCCAACCGGGAGAGATGCCCTTTGCAGTGGAGTTGGCGAAGAGGCGTAATGCAGCTACAGTTGCAGTCAGGTTTGCGTAAGCTTATGCGGACAACTTCATCGACAAAGATATGTATTATTTTGCTCCCTTTTTTGTATTATTTGTGTTTTCACAATTTGGATCAGCATTTTTATTAAACAATCCATCTTAAAAGAATGTTTGCACTAAGTAGGTCACTTAATTTTTCATAGCCTTATGATGAATTAATCAGAATATATGGGCAACATTTTGAAAGGTTCTTATTAAATCAATTATTTTATTAAATATATCAATGATTCTTCGAATTAATGATTCCTTTTATCCAAATACATGAAAATTGAAAAGGCATTTTCTGTTGGTTTAAGAAATCTTACAGTGAAAATGCTAAAAGGTGCCAGCATCCTTTCCCAAGATTTCTTTAACCGAACCCAAGTAGCAGAAAATGTTAATTTCATTTTCGTGTCTGTCAAAAGATAATATTTTTAACTAAATGTTTCACATTGGTGGGGATTCATTTGTACAAGTCTAAACGTGGTTTATGATAAGCTGGTAGGAAACGCTAATGAAATGAGAGTGCAAATCAATGTGAAATCGATTCATTTGTATGAATAAATTTGTTTAATGAACATAAATTAAATGATTTTGAATGATATTTGTTTATTACTACTTTAATTCACATGTTTAACAATTGTTTATTTAAGTATGATACTTGCTTATTTTATATATAAACTTATAATTGAAATAAGTTACTGCATCGGTTTTTCATATAAATATCAATGTTACAGTGTCCACGATACCTGAAGCGTGACCAGCCATCCAACCGGAAAAGATGCCCTTTGCAGTGGAGTTGGCGAAGAGGCGTAATGCGGCTACAGTAGCAGTCAGGTTTGCGTAATGTTATGTGGACAACTTCATCGACAAAGATATGTATTATTTTGCTCACATTTTTGTATAAGTTTTTGTTTGCACCATTTGGCTCAGCATTGTTTTTGTTTTAAACAATTCATCTTAAAAGAACGTTTTTACTTATTATATCACTTTATATTTCATGGCCTTATGATGAATTAATTGAACTATATGGACAACTTTTTAAAAGGTTCTAATTAAATCTATTATTTTATAAAAGATAACAATGATTCTTCGAATTAATGATTCCTTTTTTCAATAAACACGAAAATTGAAAAGGCATTTTCTGTTGGTTTTAGAAATCTTACAGTGAAAATGCTAAAAGGTGCCAGCATCCTTTCCCAAGATTTCTTTAACCGAACACAGGTAGCAGAAAATGTTTTTTTCATTTTCGTGTATGTCAAAATATATTATTTTTAAATAAAATGTTTCACATTGGAGGGGAATCATTTGTACAAGTCTAAACGTGGTTAGTAATGAAAGGTAGGAAAGGCTCATGAAATGAGAGTGCAAAACAATATAAAACTGACTTAATTCATATGAATATACTAGGTAATGCATCGGGTTTTCATATAAATATCAATGTTACAGCGTCCACGTGACCTGAAGCATGGCCATGCATCCAACCGGAAGAGATGCCCTTTGCAGTGGAGTTGGCGAAGAGGCGTACTGCAGCTACAGTAGCAGTCAGGTTTGCGTAAGGTTATGTGGAAAACGTCATCGTTAAAGATATGTATTATTTTGCTCACATTTTGTAAAAGTTTTTGTTTTCACTATTTGGCTCAGCATTGTTTTTGTAAACAATTGATCTTGAAATAATGTTTTTACTTATTATATCACTTTATATTTCATGGCCATATGATGAATTAATTGAACTAGATGGATTACAATTTTAAAGGTTCTGATAAAATCATTTTTTTATTAAACATTTCAATGATTCTTCGATTTGATAATTCTTTTCTTCCAAATATACGAAAATTGAAAAGGCATTTTCTGTTTTTTTTTTTTTTTTAAATCTTACAGTGAAAATGCTAAAAGGTGCCAGCATCCTTTCCCAAGATTGTTTAAACTGAACTCGAGTAGCAGAAAATGCCCTTTTTATATTCTCGTGTTTATATATATATATATATATATATATATATATATATATATATATATATATATATATATATATATATTAATCTAATATTGCACATCCGAGTGGCTTAGTTTGTATTAATTTGATTGTGGTTTATTATAGACTTGTAGGAAATGCTCATGAAATGGAAGTGAAAAGTAATTTAAAAAATAATACGATAATACATTATGAATACATTTGTTAAATGAGATATGTTTTAATTGAAATGGAAAGTTATTTGTTAAGTACCTCTTTAATTCATATGATTATCATTTGTTTATTTGATGATGAAACTTTATTTAATTATATATTTAACGTTGTTGTTGTTGTGTTTTTTTATGTTAGTTACTGCGTTCGTTCAATGTTTCAGCGTGTGTCCTAACATCCGGTTTGGAATCGATGCTCCATGCATTAAGCTTTGGATGACATATCACTTATGGTACTTGGACAGGAGCAGGTGAGCATTGTGTATAAAACTTGAGTTTGAAATATATGATATAACAATGATTCGGTTATACATGGTCGATTGTAATATTGATGAAAAATGATTGCAGTCTGTACAGGGGTACAATGTATTCTTGTTAATTTTCAAGTGAAGTTATACTCTTCATTCAGTTAACTTTATGCAATTGTTTACGGACGTTAAACTATAACGCTACATACCTCCATGTTACTACCATGAAACTTTGGATTTTTACTCAGATATGAAATGACGTTCATTCAATGGATTTCATTCTTAACAGTGGTACACGGCCACCTAACAATAAGAGTTCATAATTCCATAGTATCCTAAATACAAATTATTACCCTTGATCGACTTTATTTTTAATCATGATGATGATTTTTAACTTAACCCTCACTTGACCCATATGTGGTTCAATATTTCAGTGTCCAGGGAACCGGAAGTGTCCTACCTTGCAACCCGGAGTGATACCTCTTGCAACCTGAACGAAAGTCCATCAGTGGCATTTGCAATGGTACGAATTGATCAAACCATTGCTTTATTGAACTTTAGAACTTAAATAAAGTTAATATTTAATGGAAATATCACTCTTGTTCTTTCGAATGGCATTCGTACAACAAAGATATAAACTTTAATTGATATTAATCTTAACGATTAAAATTGTAATGAAGATGGTTAAAACGATGATAGTGGTGGTGCTGTTGGTGATGATGCTGATCTTGTTATGATAAAGGATAATGATTTTCTAATCAAGATATCTAAACCTGGTTGATATTTTGTTGTTTAATACAATTTCAGCCTGAAGGCCGCACATACCTGTATTTTGGCCATGGGTGACAACACAATGGGTAACACCTCACTGATGACACAATGGCTTGATTGCTAAACTGGATCAGGCCTTTTCACAGAAAACGCAATGGAAAATGAAATATTCAATTGACATTTTGGGCATTGTGTTGATCGATAAGACTTGAACATATATGTGACAACCTTATATTGATGTCACAGTATAATGGTTATGTAACATGCTTATACTGAAGTGTTTTTCATATGTTGATTTGACATTCTTATGTTGACGTGACATTCTAATGCTATGTGAATTATTATATTGATGTGGTATTTCAATGTTTATGTGACATTAGTATATTGATGTTATATGTGTTTATACATACATGCATGTCCGGATGGATTCCGTAGTTCCTATATTCTGAGGAATGAATTAGGGGTTATCTGTTTTAGTTAAGCCCTACGTGCATCGCTACGGTAACACGTTTCATCCACCGGGTGTTTTTCGTGGGCGGCTGTCATTCCTATGAAGGATATATGATCAAATCTGTATCACCGTTATTAAGAATTAAGACTCTTTGAAACTTTGTAATTATTTATTTTTGACAACTGGTAATATACAGGTTTGATCAGGGCATGTGCCGGAGGGGCCGGCAACATTTAGACAGAGTGGAACAGTATGTTCGAGCTTTTCAGTGTTGTAAAGTATTTATGTAAAGAATTTGCTTTAACAGAAAACTGTTTGTATGCGTCTGAATGTGCCACACTGCTCCAACATGTCCCAAAATAAATATCGAAGTCTAGCCCCATACAAACATGTGTTTGTCTTTTGTGCGGAAGGACGTTAAGCCTATCTTGCACAGTATTGTATTGTATTGTATCAAACTATATTGATTTTGTTTGAACTTAATAAATATTAAAAAAAAAAAAATTCGTTATGTTTAATTCTTTGATGAACTAATATTTCAGTTTTTTTGGGAATACCCAGTAAAGGTATTGAATAAGGTCCAAATGTGAATTGGTTACCCTACAGGAGAGGTGTTTCGTGCATTCACTATCTAGCAACGAAGGCTACCTCAATTTAAGAACCTTTAAGGACCTTGTAGTGACACTCTTATTCAGAATCAATACATGCACATGTATAACCATCACTTTTGACTGATAAACCTTTAACTTCTTACTAAATAATGAATTTATGGAAACAATTAATAACTGATAAGAAGATTGTAACCGTGCATTTAATAGGTGAAACGCCAAAAAATGATTGAGTGCTAAATGATTTCCTGTGATCTACTGTGGTCTCATAAGGTAGAAAGACGGTGTTTCATGCACCTTTCTTAACCATTATTTTCGACATTTATTCATCGTTTTTGTTATATTCAAAACAATTGTATTAATTGTGGTAAATCTTATTTGGGATTAAGAGCGCATCTTTAAAGTAATTGAGTCTACCAAAGCATGGAAAAAACACAAGAGATAACACTTATCAACGTTTTACCCAATGCGAGAAGCCTGGACATATGGGGCACTTAAGACAGTAATAAATGCATTCATAAATAAAATAAATACAGATTTATAAATATAGAAATATTTTTCTGGACGATAAACATTAGATTAAGAAAGAAATAGGATTTCATTAGTGCCGTACATTGATTGACAGAACCCCAACTCACTTGCAACAGAACAGACAAAAACAGTCAATGTACTTCGAGGTAAGTTGATATTTTTTATTGTTATTAATATGTTCAGGCATATCTAGCATTGGCTGTCTCTATGTAACAGAATTAAGCTAAGCTCACTACATGTACGTTGTTGTTCTTTAATCTTTGTAATATTTACTTCCTTATTAATTTAAATGGAGTTTATATAGTATATGTAGCTATTTGGCTGAACGCAAAAAGTTTATTAAGCCTGCGCGCGCTATGCTTAAGTTTAAAAAAAATAGGCCATTTGTTTTAATATTTTGTTTGAAATTTACACTTTCATTGCTTCAACTCTACTTTTGTCCTTTCTCAGCTGAGACTTCGAATACAAACAATGAATTACATTTGACCCTCATTTCATACACATTTTTTTGAATAATAAAATACTTTTAGAGGTTATTGTTATTTGTATATCAATAACATATTATTTACCTGCACTTTTTCGCAATGATAAACAGTAAGGTACAATAATATAATGATTTAACTATACTGCCTATTACGCTAAGACATAATGTAATATGGATATATTACACCAGTCTTCAAAAGTTTTTCAAGCACTTATATAAGGAAATCAGAAAATTACACCAGCCTGAATATAGTTGTTCTAAGATTTCACGGCCTTCAACCCGGTTAAACACTGGGCGCGGGTTGAGCCTGACTAATTTCCGGGAACAAACTGTAGACACTGTCAATTTACACGTTTCATTGTCAATAACTCAAACAACGCTCATATAACGTTCAAACATCAAACAACGTTCAACGAACAATGTCAAACAACGTCATATAAAGCACAACGTACAACATACAACTTTCAACGTACAACTTTAAACGTTTCAACGGTTATCTGAAATTAACAATGAACTTAAATTTACTAATGGTTCACAATAGAAATGAAGATTTAAAACAAACAGGTATTAAACACTCATTAGATTAGACATTAAATGAACTTTACGTCGGTACAAAAAATAAGATATTGCCATATCAAACTAAAAGAAAATGTTAATGAAAGTTTCCAAGCAAGACTTATCTGGTATACATTACTTTACCAGAAAAAATGATAAAACAATAAAAATACATTTTGCACATAAACTATAACATAATATACGAGTCAAGGATAACATAAAATACAAAAACATGAACTTACTGAACAATGCTATCTTTATTCCCCCAAAACTTAGAAAAGACAATTACAATGTAAAACGGTCAATCAGCGATCTTTTTGCGCACCGAAGGCAGAATGCAAATTCAGACTGTTGTCGCCAAAATATTCACTATACGTACTGGTTGACCAATGAAATGTTGAGTATACCCCATGGGAACGGATCTAAAAATAGGGCCTCCGAATAAGTATAGTCAAGCCTACATTCCTAGAAAACCCAAAAGAGCACAGAGCAAGGGTGTGACTGATAACCCTGCCAGCAGTAAATTGCTAGATAAACAATACAATGAAAAAACAACAATGTCGCTATCAAAACTGGGTCGTAGACCACCTAGTCTCCGAACAGTTTTACTAGGTTTTCACCTTCGGTTTTGTTAAAAAAAAATCAAACACTACTAGTACTACTAGTACACTTAAGATATATACAATTGCCTTCTCTTTTACAGAAAGCGATATCCGTTTCTCCTAGAGGAAATAAAATCAGAACAGAAAGCACAACGAGTACTTCTAACAAATCTGGTTGCACAAATGACGTCCGAAAGGAGTGATTGTCAATGCCCAAAAGAGATCTCATTTCAAATGAGCAGCATGGAGGAGGTGAACCACACAGAGGATCAGCTTAAAGTGCAAGCAGTGGAAAAGTTGTTGGTAAGATATTTGCTCTTCAGTCCGACACCTAAAAAATATATTTATTTTTTATTTCAAATCCTAAAATACATATTTACAAAAACATACTGCTTTTGTATGAAATGAAGACCTAATAAATATATATATATTTCTTTCATGATTTACGATGAAATATGGGGTTTTAACAGTGAAATAACAACAGTGAAAATATCAACTTTCAGAACTACTTTTAAATTTCTTTGTTGTTACATGTACTTGCCTTGATCAAAACAGAACACTGGACTTCAGTAAATTATGTCAAAAAATGTTAATTTTTTTTTAAAGAAATGTTATATAAATTTAAATAAATATATAATTGGAAATTAACAACTTACCTTTTATTACCGGTTATCCCGTTTATCAAACATTTTACTGATCTTTAAAGCTGAATGTTCGAACATTTGCTTTCATACCAAACAAATTACAGACAAAAACAACTGTTCGAACATAAATAAAATTTAATATCATCGTTCAAATGTTTTTTGAACTGTTAATCGTTGTAGTACGTAAAATGAGCTTCCTGGAGAATTCACACAACAATTTACAGATAAATCCGATATTTTTTACCCCACCCACACCTCAAAATGTGTCAACAAACTAGCGTGGCATTTACTCTTTATCTGGAAAACAAACATTTTAAAGCGAAACAGACTGGTCTCTGACAAAAAGATGACTGAATATTAACTTAAAAATACGCGTACATGAAGTCTTAAACTAAGAAAAATGGTCTAAATCCAATGAGTATCACTATTTGTTTTGCTAATAAATTTGACCTTCCAAATTTTCATTCTTTAAATAGCGGCGTAGTAGTTTGTTTATGTATTCATGCCAATCTTAAAATAAAAAGTGTTTTCATTATTTTTTGGAACATATGTGCACTAATAATACTTCATTGTTTACTGTTCATAAAACTTTGCAATATAAAACGAGCGAATATTAAGCTATAAGAATGAATAGCAGAGAACTATTTTTCAGCAAACCGAAAGTAGAAAAGTTGACAGCTATAATTATGCATGAGGGGCGCCCCACGGGTAGCGGCGTAAAGCCCACCCTTTTCAAAAAGGGGGTATTTCAGAAATAAATAAAAAACAAATAAAATTCCAAAAATAAGCATAAAAGAAACAGAAAAATTGTTTTTTTTCAGTGTAAGATCGTATTTAATTTCACTCGTGATCATAAAAAAACTACATTTACACTCATGGCTTCGCCACTCGTGAAAATATGTTTTTCTATGACACTCGTGAAAAAAGTAATATATATATATAATGTATATGCAAATTTTATTTCAATACAATGACCTATGTAATAGTTAAATGTCTTGAATTAAAATCTTAATGATAAATAATGGACGGAGTGAGCGAACTGAACATGGCCTTTCTTAATCATTAAGGTTTTAATTCAGGTCATTAAACTGACTTATACTACCTTATTGGCTGACACTTTGTCAACGCAAAATCTGAAGTATTTTAGGATTGCCGGTGTATCGCATGAGTGGCTGTTGGTGGACCTATAAACACCTGCGAAAAATGACATTCTAAATGATTAAGCCTAGTACTTAATGACTGCCAATGTGCAATTACATTGGCTGTAAGTGTAGGTTGTATTATAACATATAACAAGGCAGTCCAAAGGACGGCTATATCCCCCGCCGTTGTTTTTTAGTATATTTAGTTTTTCTCGCAATTTGACTGACCAGTATGTTGTATCTGACCAAAATTGTGCACAGCCACTGGTCAAGAGCGGGAATATAGGAAAAACAAGTTGTTTGATCGGTAACCTAAATATTCTTGGATATTTGAACATATTATTAAAGGATATTTGTGTGTAGTTTAGATAAGATCAATGTCAAGTTTATTTTGGCTAAAAATAGGAAGGAAAATGAGTCCTTGATTTATAACATCGACGAAATAGCAAGCCTTAAATATATTCGATAAAATGATACATACATAATTTTTGTGGTGAAGTCAAAACATTGTTTTACTGCTTTTGAAGAGAAAACACATGTTATAAGTGTATTATCACATTTGTGTCCATTGTTTCTTTTAAATATTAAGCTTGTTGCACATAATGATAATGCTTGGTAGAGTGCCCTAAGAATCTATCTGTGTAACTTGTTTAACACCTTAAATGAATATTGATATCTTATCCTCTATTTAGCATTGTCATAATATGGATCCAAAACTTAATGATGGATTACTGGCAAAAATTGCAATTGGCTCGAGTTCTTGGATCAATTCAGATATTGTTGCTAAAAGTACATGAAATGTATAAGGTCAATAAATCCAGTTAGAATTGACGTGCCTACACTGTTAAATGTAAAAAGCCCGGACACAAGCATGTGTACTATGACCTTAAAATGTCACCTTGACCATTGAGGTATGGAACCGGGTCAAGGTAACTGCACATTGTCTCAATGAGGACAGCATTTGTACCAAGAAATATGGTAATCCATCAATGCATAATTAAGTTATAGCGCGGACATGAGCACGTGTACTCTGACCTTTAAATGTCTCGTGTGACCTTGACCTTTGAGGTATGGACCCCGGTCAAGGTCACTGCACATCGTCTCAATGAGGAAAACATTTGTACCAAGTAATCTGGTAATCCATCAATGCGTAAGTAAGTTATAGCGCGGGCACGAGCATGTGTACTCTGACCTTTAAATGTCTTGTGTGACCTTGACCTTTGAGGTATGGACCCGGGTCAATGTCACTGCACATCGTCACAATGAGGACAACATTTGTACCAAGTCGTATGGTAATCCATCACTGCGTAAGTAAGTTATAGCGCGGACAAACGCATGTGTACTCTGACCTTCGGGTCAAGGTCACTGCACATCGACCCAATGAGGACAACATTTGTACCAAGTTATATGGTAATCCATCAATGCATAAGTAAGTTATAGCGCGGACACGAGCATGTCTACTCTGACCTTTAAATATCTCGTGTGACCTTGACCTTTGAGGTATGGACCCGGTTCAAGATCACTGCACATCCTCTTAATGAGGACAACATTTGTACCAAGTAACAGGCCCGGCGGGCCTATGAAATTTTCGGGACGAGTACCTGCTTTATTTCACAAAAAAATCCATTTTATTTTCCGTTTCCGAAAAACCGATTATCCGAATCATACATAGTGAAAATGCATTAAAATGCATAGAGCATTGACCTTCATGATCACTACAACTCCGGTTATTTCCGCAATATATATTGAGTTTATGGCTGAGATGTTCCAATTTCTTTAAGATGTACCACGGCGTGCACTGATTGGCTTACGGGTTTTCCAAATAGATGCTCGTTTTGTTTCGTCATATCTTCGGAATTTTTCGATCGTCACGGATGCAGTCGTCTTACTTTTAAAGGTTAAATTGTAGAACATGATACACATGTAATCGTAAACAAAAATGAACCAACTTCAACTGCGTTACACGCCCGATGATAAGCCCGGTGTTGCACCAAAACAAAAGGCGACAGGTATTAACAGCAAAGAGTATGAAAAGAATCGAAAACGTGGCTTTTTGCCGAAATGGCTGGGTGAGTTTACATGGTTAAGGTTTGACACAGACGCAAACCTAATGTTTTGCAAGCACTGTACCAGTTTGTATGGGAACACTACGGATTCAAAGTTAAAAGAATCCTCATTTGTAAAGGGCTCAAACAATTTCAAACGTGAAGCCCTTACCCAGCACAGTGAAAGTAAAATACATGTAAGGGCCAATGAGGTAGCTTCAGCTAAACCACCCGCATAAAGTAAAGCTGCACATTGCTTGAAATCCCTGCAAAAGTCCCAGTATGACAGTCTGGTAAATAAATTCCGCACTGCCCATGTGATTGCAAAACATAACCTGAGCCTAAGGACCTTCAATGTAATCTCTGATTTGGATGAAGCGAAGGGTTTGCCAGTCGGAACAATTACAGAAATGATAATGCTGCTGCTTCATTTCTGGTATTCATTGCTGAAGTGGCGTGAAAGGAAACAGTTAGCAAATTGACAAAATATCAATTTGTTAGTTTCACCATTGATGGGTCAACATACTTTACAGGGGATGGTATGGAGAACATTTACATTAGAACGGTTCGTTTGGGTAGAATTACAGATTCATTTTTGCATATTGGTTGTGCAAAATCAGCTTCAGCCAGGGATATCCATGATCATATCAGGAAAGTATTCAAGGAATTGAACATAGAAGAATCTATGCAATCAAAGCTGGATGGGTTTACTGCTGATGGGGCTTCAAATATGCAAGGTACAAAAACACCTCAGTCCTATCATGTGAATTATTTCAATATATTTTCTAGGAAAGTTTATAAAAATCACAAAACATATTAAAATAAGTAGGGATGGAAGCGAATATCCGAGTATCCGGATATAAAGCAAGTATTCGGATACCAAAATGGGTATTCGAATATTCGTTAAGAATTAAAATTTCAATGAAATAGTGTAACGACCTCGCATAGGTTGGGTTAATTAAAATCTAAGTCCCATATAACGTTTAACGATTTATTTTTTATAACAACCTTAAACAATTGGCTGAGCGTATTAAATAACAGCTCATGTAATTACAACTTGAGAACATATCATGAAATTATCAGCAGGCGTCCGCACTTATTTGTAAACAACTATTCGCACACAGCTAGTGTTAAACTTTATTGAAATACACTGCTTTAATATTTACTCCTACTATATAGAAAGGCAACAGTTCAACAATGGCGAATAAACATACGCTTCCATACTATAGAACTGACAGTCTCCCTTTAATAATCTTTACTGCAGTATATAATACACTGTATAAAATAAATCTTCCTAAAAAAGTCATTCAACTGCTTTATCAAATTGTCTTTAAAATAATTCTCCTTAATTCCATATACAGTTATTTAAATGAGTTGCGGTATTATTGTTAGTATAAAAGTATTACGTTATTTACGATTTTTCCTTTTAAAGTTTTGAATATTTTTTGCAATGAGCGCCAAACGTGACCTCTCTCTACGAAAGTTGAAGCAAGAATGCCAACTCCCAGCAAATTCCAGGTACTTGGCCATAAACTGGCCGAAAATGGGCCGAAAATTGGGCGGGTCGTCTTCTGGCCGGTGTCAAAACAGAGCGGCCCATTTTCGGCCAAGAAACGGCCAACACTTGGCCGTCGGCCAATAAACGGCCCCAAAACGGCCAACCCCGCTGTAGCATAAACAGCGGCGGCCGTATTGGATTTATATGAAAAACAAATATAAAATTCTATAATTGAAATAAGTACTTCATCACTTACCGAATTAACTAGCTTTCTTGACATGACAAATGCTATTTGAATAAAGGGGAATACACCGGATGTTACGTAAAACCGCGGATAAAAATGGCAAACACATGTTTTGATTTCAACAAGGCAAGAAAAGTGTCTTTTAACTGCCGAAATCAGTGCAAGTATGTTCTCATAAAATGTTTTCAAAATTTTATTGTAGCTATCGGGCGTAATCGAGAAGGTGTGAATGACAGCGGGGGAGGGGGGGGGGGGGGGGTAATAGGATTACAAAAGATTACAGTTCATTAAAACATTAGATATTATGATAATTAGTTCATATTTTATATCAATAAAACAAATAATAAATTAAGGCAAAGATAAAAACATAATATATGCACATGTACTAAAATTAATGTAATGATGTAATAAATAGCATTGTGTTTTTTTCCTTATTAAATTCAGTTATAAGTATACTTATGATAATAGTAATACAAATAGAAATCTAAAAGATATTTCACATTTGAATCAATCAACTGTGACAGCATTACCTCATAAAATGACATTTAATGAATTTCCGGTTGAAGATCCGTCAAATATTGTAAACGAATTATACAGTCATTTTGTAAGCATTTCAAACATTATAAATAAAACAAAGTTTTTGAATACAAATTTTAGAAACTTAAAACATATTCTAGATACAAAACTAGGTACAAATAGGTTTGAGATTAAACATATTACCCCTTATGAAGTCCATACTATTATTGATAAATTAAATGTTGGAAAGGCCACAGGCATAGATGGAGTAGGCCCCAAAATTTTGAAGCAATGTGGTGATACTATTACACCTTGTATAGCATCAATTATCAACAGTAGTATAGCGCATGGAGTTTTCCCTGATAAACTGAAAGAAGCACGAGTAATACCAATTTTCAAGTCGGGCAACAAAGAGGACCCCAATAATTACCGCCCCATTTCAATACTCCCAACTATATCAAAAATCTTTGAAAGGCATATAGCGACACAGGTACAGCTGTACTTTGAGAAAACCGATGTCATACACAAAACACAATCTGGATTTAGAAAACACCATTCATGTAACACTGCTCTAATAAGACTTATAGATACTTGGCTTAAAGATGTTGACAGTGGTAAACTAGTTGGTGCGATATTTTTGGATTTGAGAAAAGCTTTCGATTTAGTTGATCATGAAATTCTTCTTTATAAATTGAAACTGTATCATTTTTCTGAAATAGCATTGAATTTGTTTAAATCATATCTTGAAAATAGAAACCAAATTGTAAAGATTGGCAAAATTAAATCGCAAAAACTCACTGTTACATCTGGGGTACCCCAGGGTTCCATACTGGGACCCTTGCTTTTTATTTTATACATAAATGATATTGCAGTTATGCATCCAACATTAAATATAGATCTATATGCAGATGACTCAACACTTTATGAATCTGGATATCAGTTGACGGATATTCAAAATAAATTACAACATCATTTAAATTATGTTAATAAGTGGTGTCAACTAAATAATATGTCATTGCATCCTTCCAAGACTAAATGCATGTTAATAGGGTCTGCAAATAAATTAAAAAACACTGGGAATCTTGAACTTTGTATTAATGATGTTCAAATAGTTAATGTTGTTGTGCAAAAGTTATTAGGGTTGTATATAGATAATACACTAAACTGGCATGTGCAAATCGATTATGTTTGTAAAAATCTGAATAAGAAAATTGCACTTCTAAAAAATATAATATATTTCCTCACACCTGATACTAAACGAATGTTTTACAATGCATATATTCTGCCAAATTTTGATTACGGCTGCTTGGTCTGGGGCAAGGGAACCAATTCATATGTGAATAAAATAAATAACTTACAAAAACGAATTGCAAAAATCATACTTGGTAAATCTAAACGAGATTCATCAACAAATCTATTTAAAGAACTAAAATGGCTAAACTTCTCGGATAGATGTAAATACCACGCAGCAGTATTAGTTTACAAGACGTTGAATAGCATGGCTCCATCATATATGTCAGAATTAGTAACAGTTTCAGACAATAATGTATATATGCTAAGATCAATGGCACACAAAGATATTGTTTTACAAACTAGACCTCGTACTAATTATATGAAAGCATCGTTTACATATTACAGCAGAATTGTTTGGAATAATATACCTTTGGAAATACGAGAATCAAAAAACTTTAATACGTATAAAATAAAGGTCAAACAGTACCTCATAGGAAACTTGTGATTATACAAATTGTGATGTTTTATTCATAATTATATTTAACTGAGAGTATCTGTCTAATATTGATTCAACATCATCATCATGTCATCATATGCATCATTATCGTCAGCATCAACAGCATACTTATAATCATCATCATCATCGTCATCGTTGTTAGCATCGTCTTCATGTTTGTCTTATGATTATTTGCCATATTTTCATTCTGGTTCAGAGGGCCATATCGAAAATAAGATTCTGTAGTTTTGTACATGATCTTAATATGTCACCTTCTTAAAAGAAAGATATTATTATTATTATTATTATTATTAAATGCATGAATACATGTAAATCAAATTTGTAAGTTAACTCAGTACTTCAGGAATTCTAACATTTTTGTTTTGTTTAACTATTGATTTTGTTGCAGGAGATGCACTGCCACGACCAGTTCCTGCATGTTCTATTTTCGCAAATAACTATCGACGAATTCGGGCATTTCGCATAAACATAATGTTTTTATTTTGAAAGTCTTAGGGATCGCGACTTTTCATTTTCTTTATGAACCGGATTTTTTATTGATTTTCTAGACAGCTTACTAAATGTTCCCTCAGTTCACTTACAACGAGTTTGACATTAGTATTTACGCAGCCATTCTTAAAACAAAATTCTACAGCATTCGCAATTGCAAAGACACAACAGGCATGTCCATTTGGTTGTTGTAAACAGGCGCGTAGGAAGGAAATTGAAATTGGGGCCGCGGAAGGGGTGTGCTGGGTAGGGGTGTCCCTCCCATCGAGATTTTATTTCAATTTTAAGCATTGAAGGACTCGATTTCCAGTGAGTTCAGGTTTTATTTTCGTGTTTTTATCTAAACCTTTTTTCGGTTAAAATAACATTGTAAGCAACAGCGACATGTTAATTATTGTGCAATCATAAATTATTATAAACACCAGTATTTATTTACCTTCAAATATTCATATTTGCACAGTCTCACAGTGTATGTTAAATAACTAATTAGCACAGTTTACCTCTTCATAGTGAAGCCACGAGTGACTTTGGAACCATTGCGAGTTGAATGCCCCGTGTTCGTTTTTTTAGTGCCAAAAGATCTCTTTGGAAATTTAAAACTTTTATGCAGATTTGGAACGTCCATTTTAAAGTCAAACTTTAATGTGACTAGTTTGAAATAATACATATTGCTGGCTATTTAATGACAATTCTATTTTAACGATCATGACGACTTTAAATAAAGATTCTTGTGTCTTGTAAGTTATATTTCATTTGTAAAATAGCCTTCTGAATATTTCAGTAGTTTATTAATTATTATTATACTTATTATATTTTGTAAAGGAACTCTTCATAACAGGTTTATGACAAACACAATAATGTCATACCATGAAAGGTGCAAATGCATTGTACAACGCGTGTCAGAGATTAGCGCATGTCCCTCGTTAAGGACATGATAAACGGATTAGCCAGTTTTATTACACACGCACGGCTTCTGTTCGGTTCATACCTTAAAAATATGGTTGTTTATTATAAAGGCAATTTTATAGAATAAATGATTGTTATGCAAAGGCTCTAATAAAGTTTAGAAATAATACGATAATAACATACAACCAAATTCAAAAATATTCAGCGTCAGATTTCTTAAACAGTTAGAGATTTATTGCAAACTTCAAGTTGACAAATAAAATATATTCTGCTAAAGTTGTGTAATAATGACGAAGGTATCGAATTTATTCAATGTTAGCGAATCGCCGTTCACACTAATAGCTGGACTGCTTAAACAATATAATGTCTGTTTGTTTTTAAACAGAAGAGGAAGAACAATAAACCAACTTGACAAAACATAATTTAAAAGGTGCAATTCTAAGTTACTTCATACTCTAGCCGTCCTCAATCCTTTATTAAAAAACATGAGCATTTTTATTGCCATCGCATCTTTCTCTACACCTTTAACAAATTGCATAAATAGTTTAGACCTATAACAAATTGCATAAATTAAGACATTATGTTTATATATTTTGTTACATATAAAAGCAAATAAGATTGTCAAATTAGGTTTACAAACATCGGCAACACAATCCGTTGCCTGGGGCCATAAGTTATGAACAGGGAATTATGAGACCGGATGAGACCGGATTTTACGAGGAGAGACCGGGAAATAGTTTCGCCCGTTATAACGGCTTTATTTTTACATATTGTTAAATAAGCATTTCAAAGAGTCCCCTACGTCACCTTTCCTACAAAAATATAAATCGGAACATCCGGCCATTATCGATCATATGTCTATCTCGAAGTTTTCCGGGGATTAGTTTAAACATATTATTATTATGCAGAAAAACAACAATACAGCATTTGTTACAAACATATAAAATACAGGATTGGAACGGTAGAATTAACTAATAAAGTTCCTTTCCTTGAATGGTTATTTGCAATAGTATTAAATACAGGTTTTACTAAATAAAGGATTAATATGATAGCTCTCAGAGTAGTAAGATGATGTTAGATAGAACGGTGGTAAAATTTCAAATTTAAAGGAATTTAATATCAGATAATGAAAAAAAAAGCAAAAGAAGATAATGATAAGCTATGTTGAGATAGGAGAAGGAAAGAAGAAAGGCAGAGTAATAGTCATAGGATGGATTTAAACTGGAGTCGATTAATCAAATATTTTTGTTAAGTGAATATATTGTCGGACTGCATCAAACAGTTTGAAATTCTGTTCTTCAGTCAGAGTGTCAGCACCATACAATAGTGAACGAAGAGTTACTTCAGTCAGTGCTTCCACTGAGTCGATCAGAGAAAGTCTATGATCGGAGTAGAGTGGACATAAAGAACTAACTGACTTGAGATACTCTTTGAAACCAGACACGGTATCTAAAGAAGATGCCTTAGCTGGAAGACTATTCCAGGAAGAGATAGCCGAAGGAAGGAAAGAGTTCATATACAATGATGTGCGAGTTCTAGGAATGGAAATTTTAGATGAATTTCTGAGAGATCTTGTTGATACTTGCCCTACTGTTGGGGGGTACCAAGTTTGAAAGATAATCAGGAGTGAACCCATTTTTCATTTTAAAGAAAAGGAGAAGTTTGTGCTTTTCGCGCTTAGTTTGTAAACTTTCCAAGCCAGTTTCAACTTCGAGAAGACGTAAGAAAACCAAACGTGTACAACCAGTTACAATTCTGGCACACTCGGTCTGGATTTTATCTAATTCATTCTTTTCATGTTGGGTGCAATTACTCCAAATAACGTCTGCATATTGAAGGATTGGTCTGACAAAAGATAAATAAATAACTTCTAAAGATCGCCTGTCTAATTGAAATCTTAGCCGTTTCATCACGTTGATCCGAGCCCAAGCTTTATCTTTAATATAATCAATATGAACATGCCAACTACAATCTTCAGATATATGTATTCCGAGATGTTTATGGGATTCAACAGAGGGTATCACTGTATTAAACATTTGCAAAGGAGGATGAAGGGGCTTTAATCTTTTTTTGGTTAGCACCATAGATTCGGATTTAGATGGATTAAATTTCACAAGCCACTTGTCAGCCCAATGAGATAACTTGTTGATATCGGACTGTAGTTGCTCAGCTGCAACTTGGGGTGTTTCGACTATGACAAATAGACTAGTATCATCAGCAAATAAATTGATGTTAGAACTGATATCATTTACAATATCATTAATGTATATAAGAAACAAAAGGGTGCCTAAAATAGAGCCTTGGGGTACACCAGCCTTAATCTCAAAAAATGATGAAGAGGCTCCTGGAATAACCACTCTTTGTCGACGGTTTTCCAAGTAATTTGAAAACCAAGAAAGAAGTGAACCACATATGCCTGCATGTTCGAGTTTGTACAAAAGGCCACGGTGCCAAACCTTGTCAAAAGCTTTACTTATATCAAAGAAAACAACTCTTATTTCAAGACCTTCATCAAGGGCATGGCAGAACTTATTATAGATATATGTTAGTTGATTAACGGTAGAGTCACCGGGCATGAAACCGGATTGAAAACATGTAAAGAAGTGAGTATCACGGAGAAAGTTAAAGACATGTTTAAATATAATCCGTTCAAAGACCTTTTCCATAGTATTTAAGAGTGATATTGGACGATAATTTGATGGGTCTGAAGGATCACCCTTTTTGAAAATTGCACAAACATTTGAACACTTCCAACTTGACGGCATAATAGAAGTATTTAATGAATCATTAAACAGATCACACAAAGGCTGACTGAGTTGAGCAGAGGCTTCGAGAAGAATGCGATTGCTTACTCCGTCAGGACCAGATGCTTTACCCACAACCAGGCAACTTATCGCATCTTTTACTTCAGATGGCGTAATGTGGATGTTATTAAGAATATCATGAGTAGGATTTGAATCAAGCAGAGGCAAAGTTTGACTGGATTCGTCAATGTATGTTTGACGAACAAAAAAATCGTTCAGAATATCGGCCTTATCTTGTTCGTCTGTCTTTAGTTCTCCATCAGCTGGGTTAAGGAGTGGAGGAATAGCTTTGGATGTATCCGGACTAATGAAGGATTTAAGAGTTTTCCACCAATCTTTCGAACTAATTTCGCTGGATTTGAGTTTGGAAACAAGATTATCAAAATACAAGGATTTGGACCGACGAATCAGAGCAACAACTTCATTTCTAAGACCACGGAACATTAACCAGTGTACTGGATTATTACTGGACCTAGCCTTTCTGAACGCCCTTTTGCGTTTTCGAATTTTTTTTCCGGGGATTGAAGAGTTGTTACGACTGCCAAAATTTAACTTTTTGCAGAAAGAGTATTTCATTTCTCTTAATCCTTATTACCGATTTGACTAAAAGCGGAAATCGAACTCTTACCGAGGACTAACTTGTCTAGTTGACCTGACAGTTGTTTTTGTTTTTTAAAGTCACTAATTTTAACAAATAATATATTATATTTTGAAGGAAGACTCTTTTACAGTATTGTGACTTACTGTAAGATGTTCACATGTTTGACTGCCTTTGTCATTAATCCCAAATATCCTACGTTACAGCAGGTTAGTGTGGCTCGTTTGCAATGTTACGTAATTTGTACGTTGCGGTTATATGTAATTTACCAGGGTAAACCCTAAGGAATTGGACTGGGTGTTTGGCTAAAATATGATCAAGAATCACAAAAACCTAAATATCAACCCAAAAGTACACGAAAAAAGCAATTCTCAATAAATATTATTACCACGGACCTATAAACCATGGATTGACAACTCTCGTCTGTGTTAATGCGATTAGCTTAAACTCATGCATGCAGCGCGATTTCATTCCGATATCTTACTGTGTGGTCATTTTCGAGACGTCCGAAAATTTACTCAAATGCGCGGTACGTTCATTTGAGTTGATAATAGTCCAATGGAATCTGATTAAAATCACAGTTATTAATTAAAATTAAATCTATAACGAACAAGGCATAACTGTGAGGTTGATTATAGGTATCTGTGTTTGAAGATGTACTGGCTTTAAAAGGACGACTATTTGATTTCTAAATAATGATCGATACATCATTTATCCTAATATTAATTTAATCAGGTACATATTAGGTTCTGATTAATACTTCGATAATTAGAGAAAATAACGACAAACTACAAACATATTACATGCGACATGTCGGTGTTAAAAAATAATTATCATCAGAGCTGGCAGAAATAACCGAAGATCGCCGTTAATCACCGATCGGAGATTCGGCGGAATTTTCCGATATTTGCTGAGCGCGCGCAAAGGATTGTGGGTAAATTATTATTTCTTATCGTTTCACCGATATTAGGCAATTGCCAATCCATGGTTTTTAGGTCCGTGTTATTACTTATTATAAATATTATAAGTAATAAGGCTCAAGACCACAGTTATCTGCCCCCCGTTTACCAAGATCCGGATTTGAATACAGAAAAAAGAGTGCTCGTGTTCAAGTATCAATATTTTATTAAAATTGAATGAAAAAGAAGCCAAAAATGTTCTTTTTGCAGAGAACTTGACTGAATTTGACACTCTATTGCTGAAATTGATAGTTTTCAGTGTAAATATTGGAAAAATCATAGCTTGTGGAAGTCTGAAAATTAGTTGTTTGTAGCCGATTGACTCCTTGGCGGAAGGGTTATGTATTTGAAGTCAATTTTGACAGTCGGGTCAATGGTCAACATGGTGTTTTCTTGTGATTATATTTCGTGTCTTGAATTGTTCTGGAGATGCCATGTCCTTGTTTTTTCAATTGGGATGTGTATAAAGTCAAAAGCCAGGTTAGTGTCTATATGAAACATATAGTAAAAATACCTGTGGTCTCACGCCATAAGGCTACCAGCATACAAATTGGCCTCTTACCAAATCGGCCCCTAGTTGAAACGGTAACCTTTTCGGC
Organism: Mya arenaria; assembly: GCF_026914265.1. NCBI lineage: Eukaryota > Metazoa > Mollusca > Bivalvia > Myida > Myidae > Mya > Mya arenaria. The sequence continues at coordinate 19,869,477 of NC_069122.1, forward strand.
CTCTTACCAAATCAGCCCCACCGTGTAGACATTTCGGCCTCTGATTACGGAGACGTTTCGGCCCTTATTTTCTTTATTAATGTTACATGGTATATAAATATGTTTTTGTTAAAACTGTTAAATAGATGTAGATTAATTAAAAATAGAAAAATGGTCGTTGACCATTGAAGGCATTGTTTGTCAGGCAAACCATACCTAACTGTGTTTGAGTGTGAACAAGAGGCATTCAAAGACGTGTGAATGAATTAGTGTCTTTAAGTAGTAGGGAAATGGGGGGGGGTAAATTAACCAGGGGCCGTAAACCAGGAGCCGTAAACCAGGGGCCATAAACCAGAGGTCGTAAACCAGGGGCCATAAATCAGGGGCCGAAAACCAGGATTTTTTTAAAGCAAATTTCCATCATGATACAAGTATGACGTAGTCGAGCTAACCCTTACTCGAGTCCTTAACCCCGACCTTAACCCTAGAGGTGGGGTGTATATTGTCATACATGACGGGCGCTATACCAGGAGAGGCAACTGTATACTTCGTTTTCGCTTTACGCGCGATAGAGTCGCTTATCTTAGATCATATAGCTTATGAGCTCTGCTGGTCATTGACTCGGTATATAACTGGGATTTAAGTCAGCAATATCATCATTATACCGTTGAACATGGCTGACACAGAAAGGGGTGATATTTTACGACGGTATTATTTTAACAGTAGAAACCCTGCCGCATTTGCTGGACCTCAGAAGCTGTTTGACGCGATTGAGCAAAAGCATCCTGGAATTTTTACGAAGAAGTACGTTAAACAATGGTTAAATGATCAGGATGCATATTCTCTCCAGAGGCCGAGACGTCATAAATTTAAGACAGCAAATGTACGTGTGTCAGCCATCGGTGAGCAGTTAGATATAGATCTTTTGTCGGTGTTTAACCTAGCCGAGCAGAATGATGACGTTCGATATCTGCTTTGTGCAATTGACATACTATCGAGAAGGCTTTGGGTGCAATCGCTAAAAAGGAAGACTGCAAAAGAGGTTTTAAGCGCTATGAAGAAACTATTTTAAGGGGCAACGAGGGCGATGATGCGATAATTTTTTCGTACGAAGTCATACAATAGCAAAGGGTTTAAGAATATGAGATAGTATTTTGAGTATTACTCATACTTTGTAAAATGTGTATTGACCCAGTTGTCATGTTATCTATTCATACTACTTTCTACGGTTACGTTTACCTTGGTTTTAAACACTAAACAGTGTTAAGTTTCTTTACTCATTGATAAAACAGATTCGGTTGAAAGGTATTGAACGAGTTATTATAAATTAATGTTTATGTTAAAATATAAGCGATTGTTTCCCGTAAAACGAAGGAAAAATGCAATGTATAACAGTGGAATCTAAACAGCCGTTTTAAACTAACCTAATGGTATTATTTCCGGGTTTAGGTTTAATAAAGGAACATAATTATACGGCTGTTTAAAACGTATCTTAGGCTAAAGTTAATACTTATAATACATTAACCAAATCAGACGTCTAATTTCGATTCGAGTATTTGGTATTTCAGAATGATATTTGCGTGATAAGCTTTCATGACTCAACGATACTTATGATTTCGTTTTCGCACGTATACGCATTTGTATTCAATTATACTTATTTAATAATTGTAATGATATTCTCGGTTTCCTTTTTTTGAATGTTATAACACGATGGAATGACGCAACTTACGTTGATTTCGCGATATTAATCGTGCCACAAAGGGCATATAAAGATGAATTAGTTTTAAAACAGTAACGATATCTGATGTTATGTTTACAGCGACAGTTTTAGCAATTGTGTGTATGTATGAGGAGGGTGCATTTTCAGTCTCGTTAACGAAGACGTTTCTCAGTTATGTTATATAAAACGTTTTTAGTCTTTATGAGAAAGCATAAGGTTAGTTAAGGAGTGAGAGGTCAGGAAGCGAGGCATGGCTCTCTATTGCCTGTCTCCTCATTGCCTCCGCATTGTTTCATCACTACCTCATCATTGCCTCCTCATCCCTCCTCATTGCATTCTCATCCCTCCATATTGCCTCCTCATGCCTCCTCATTGCCTCTTCATCCCTCCTCATTGCCTTCTCATCCCTCCTCATTGCCTCCTCATACCTCCTCTTTGCCTCCTCATTGCATCCTCATTGCATCCTCATTGCCTCCTCATTGCCTTCTCATTGCCTCCTCATTGCCTCCTCATTGTTTCATCATAACAATGAGATGGACTTTTGAGGGATAGAAAACGTCCGCAAAGATGGAACGAAATGCGCAAGAAAATAGCATATTTCAATGTCCCAAATGCGCCTACGTGTTCTTCTTTTCGAGAAATCTTTTGCATCATTTAAGAATATGGCATACTAGCGCGTATTATTCTAATAAATGCGTATGCTGCGATAAAACGTTTCAAGATAGGAGAACATTTTTTGATCATTTGAAACTTGAGACTGGAAACTAAAATCTCGTGACACAATACTGGCGGATGTCGAGAGGTGAAGACGTGTATTTAAAAATGAATTTGTTCGATAAAAATAACAAGACGGCGAACAGGAAGTTTAAAAAGGGTGTTCGCAAAACAAATCAGGTGCCTTATTCTAAAATGGTGATTAGAATGGTTTTACCAGCTGAGCAGACGACGGCTATCGCCAAGAGTATGCTAAAACGTCAGTCAAAGCCTACCCGGACATTGATATATCTGGAGTTACAGCGAATGGCGGAAGCCAGTAAAAGACGAAATCGCAAAAGTCCCGGGGCCAAGTCGGAAAGCCTTCGTAAGAAGAACAACAAGCGATCTAGAAAAGAGGCGTCCTCTAAGGAAGAAAAGCCCAGGCAGAACTCCAACAAGCTCGAGTCCATCACGACCATTGGAGAAATATTAAGCTGAATGCTGTCCCGACTCCTCCTCAGTATCGTTCGAGACGTTGAGGACAATGCACCAGTGCGATATTTGTTTAAAATATTTTTGGAAGGCAAGATAATATGTTACGACACATAAAATCTGCTCATTCCGACGTGGACTCTGAAGAAGACGCGATGTCGGATACTAGTGTTCAAGAGGATATTTTTGGACCGGTCCCCGAAACCGTTTCCGATAGCAGCGACGACGAAGACGATGACGTATCTATTACCTCTGAGGACTCTGTCGATATTGATCCCTGGCAAGACATTGGTGAGGAAACGTTTGATAAGTGTCAGTCACAATTCGAGGCTGATGTAAATGGACTTATGGAGGAGGATGCAAATATGAGTGAGCGTGAAGCTAAGGTTTGAATTTGAAAAGACATAAGATACACTTAACCATAATAAAATATAGCCGAACTACTCATCTTTAAAATACTAGGTTATATTGCCAGGTGGGTTTCGCAATGTTTTAAACACAAAAGATGAATTTGCTTGTGGGTATTAGCTTTTCACAATCATTTTCACACATTATCCTTTGGAAAGATATTATATTGACATCATTTCTATGAATAGCTAGTAAATATTTTCTTCTTTCATTTGCAAAGTGTGTGCATTTCAGAATGTAATGAAATTCATCGCCAATGTTATTTAAGTTACATAAAGTACATGTTCGGTCATTTCTTTGAATACCATGCCAGCGACCCGTCACAACGGGCAAATAATTATTGCAAAGTCTGAAATTTATGAGCGGCTTGATAAACATTTCTGGAATTAAACCATAAAATCTTCAAACTTATGATCCGTTTTGTAAATCCTATAATTGTAACACTTTTGAGACTCATTTACAGTACTATTTCAAGATTGCTTGTATTGATCATTTAGCGAATTTTCAACAATATTTAACAAAATATTCCTTTGTACCGTCAAAGTACTGGTTTTTGCCATATAAAACTAAGTCCACATTCATCAAAAATATTCTTAACAACTAGCCACATATAATGCCTATTATTTCTAATTGAGTCATCATAAAGTAGTTTATACAATATCGACGATAAATTGTAGTTATTGTGAGTAAGTTTATACCAGAATCCTATAATCCGTTTCTTAATTAAAATACTGAGTGGAAATCTACCTAAGTCGCCATACAGCATAACATTAGGTGTGCCTTTCATTACTTTTAAAATATGCTTCATACAATCAGTTTGAATGTTTTCAATTGTGCTAAGGTCTCCAAATCCCCACACTTCACAACCATATAACAACATTGGTGCAACAGTATTATCAAACAATTTTAATTGGCAATCAATTGCTATATCTAAATTTCTTATTTTAACATACAGACTAAATAAAGCTTTTCTCGCTTGATCAACAACATGTTTTTGGCATTTGCAAATTTTCTATTCTTTGAAAATATAACACCAAGGTATTTAAAAGTTTCTACAACTTCAAACCTTTGACCTAACACTGTAATATTTCTATCCCTTCTAGCTCTATCGCCAAATACTAATATCTTCTTTTTATCTACATGTATACCTAACTTCTACATTTTGCTATAGTTAACAAAGTTTGCCATTGACAATATAAAATCGTTTTCATTTTTGCATCTGATAACTGTATCATCAGCATATAGAAGTACAACAAGTTTAAGATACACATCTAGGTTATCATCATCAATTTTCACACTGTGAGTAAATCTACCTAACATAAAATGCTCTAAATCATTCAGAAAGAGAGAAACAAAACAGGCGATAAATTTTCTTGGTGTTATTGTTCAACAATAGGCAAAAATTAATACCTTGGTACATGTTCTTAATAACTGATAACAGTTTTCCATTGACATCATATTTAATAAGTTTTGCCCAGAGGCCAGCACGCCAGACCAAATCAAATGCTTTCTTAAAATCTATAAAAGCACAGAATAAGTTATCTTTCTTATTCTTACAGTATTCTGCTAGCATATGGAGTACAAATACACTATCAACAGTACTTTGATTTTTTCTAAAACCTGCTTGGTTTTTATTGAGGAGTTTATTCTCTTCGACATAACTGGTAAGTCTTTGATATAAAATAGCCGTGAACAATTTGCCTAGGCAGCTCAATAATGTGATAGAATTCATTTTCATCAACTTCAACAGTTTTGGTTTTAGTATTAAGACTATTAATGTATTTCCAATATTCCCTGGGCGATTAACTTCTCATTTGTCTTATTTTCGTTTTAAATGACCGTCGGAAATTTGCGTTACGAATAACCTTTTAATATATTCTGCTAGCATTTAACATTTCATTTTTATGAGTATTTGTCTTAGATGCCGAGTATCTGTTTTTACTTCTATGAAAATCAGCTCTAGCTGCTTTACAATTCTGGTCAAACCACTTTTATGTATGAATTTCTTCTTATTATTATTTGTGCATTGCTTTTAACATAAATCAAAGCGCTTAAAGCGTTGAATGGCTTTCGGCATTGAGTAATTCTCAATATCATATAAAACCTTATCTAGAGCTTTGGTTTCATACACAATGCACTGCCACGGATAAAGCATTATGAAATTTTTAGTAAAATCTACTCTACACTTCAAACTTGACATAGGCGTATTTAATTTACTACCAGCGTATGGCAACTAAACCAAATGCATTGGACATATTAATTAGGTTTATGTTTAAGGCTTCTTTCTACAAAAATTCCTCTGGATCGAATCACCCACATACTATTTATTCCTTGTATGTTTGATGTACATGTATCTTAATAATGCGCTCAACATCTGTTACTCGAGGACAAAATGAACAGATTTATATCAGTTGCTTTTTAAATATTCATATGCGTTATGCTACATGCTCAAGATATTGGATTGAAATTACTGAGACAACTGAGAAATATTTACATACTTTCCGTTTCATTCGGCATTACATGACTATGACAACAAATGTAGCAGGTCGATAGCCTGTTCAACGCTTTACGCGATTTGATTTGAATGATAAAAGTGTATATTATTTATTATATTCATTTAGTAATGGTTGTTAGAACATGTATGAACTTATACAAGAGAATGGTTTTCATGATGCTACCACACATTTTACAAACACGAGTAAAAAGTAACAATCTCAATAAAAAAAAGGTCAAGTAATAGCCGATTTAGGCAATTTAAAACATAGAAAATATTCTTATAAATGAACTACAATCACAAAGAAACTGATTGTACGATAAAATGAAGTATCATAATTTAATTTAAAATATTATTAATTGGTACTTTATGCCGAATTAGCATTTAATTGCATCATAATAATCATAATACGATCCATATTTTTAGCGGATTTTAACTACTTCTCAGAGTTTATTTCCGGGGAATTAACCTGTCCGAATGCTATGACCCACATTCTATTCTCAACTACAATGTACATGTAGATAGTATCCTCAGCCGAAGCAAAATCTTAACACAGGTATACAATACATGTACTCATTTGATTCAGCACGCGTTCATTTGAAACTATTTGCGGGTTCTGCTTTTTTATATTGCGTTCTGTAACTCGCCGATAATAAAATAATTGCTTTTTGTACAATTTCAATTGCATTATATTACGCAAAACGCATCTTATCCGAACTATATTAACCGCATTACATAGACTGATAACTCATTACAGCGCTATTTATAGAAAGCTAATTAATATGCAGAACGCAGTCCATAGCAATAAGAGCAGATTGCTTACTAGGTATTTTCGATGTAAATGTTAATGTAAATTAGGTCGGTGACCACCGCGGTTCTAACCGCGCTGGGATTGATACGCCCGTGCGCGCATTAATTCGCCAAAAGTTAAAAATGTTATGTCGATCTGCCGATGCGATTTCCGAGATACGGTTATAAAAGTCTGCAGGCCTAGCGGCCTACAGCCTAAAAACCAAACGTATTCTTAGCTGACTCGACCAGTACATCGCCAAGCATTGAAACACTCTCGTTTATTATACGCTTATCATCTAGTATGTTATTGTTATCTAATAAAATGTTGATATCTTTGATCTTCTGGCCATCTAAATTGGCTAGAAAATCATCCTTTTTACTATCATCCCAAGATTTTGATTTTTCTAATTCATCAATATTAGCACTTTCAGGTAGCAAACCTCTAATTTTAAATCTTATTGAACATTGCACATCAGAGAGTATAGGACAATATTCTAAAACTACAAACTCAGAAAAAATACCAATAACACTTTTAAATATTATAGTATAGTCTACAACGGATGCATTTTTACATGTAAATTTGCCTATATCTTTATCAAATGAAGATCTACCATTTGTTATGACAAGCTCATGACCCTTGCAAAAATCGACAAGGGTTGTGCCATATCTTTTTATAATAATATCTTGGGACGTCCTCTTCATTGAAATTTTATTCGATATAAGAGACTGGCTAATAGAGTCATCAAAGACATCATTGGGATCTATATTAACTTGGTCATAGAGAAATCCATCGACGTTAGAAACGTCTTGCATTAAAATCTCCCATTAGAACTACATATTTATTATTTGTAGTAAAACTTTCAATTTCTTCGAAGAACAATTAATATATATCCCTTGAGTAATATTTGCTATTATCTGGTGGTACATAGACCACTCCGAAAAATATATCTTCGTTTATATTGAATAATAGTCTGTTACCTTTAAACCATTGAATATATTCGCAGTCAGTTTCAATGCTAGTAAAATTTTCAAAAATATCGTTCTTAACAAAAACACCTATTCCACCAGACTTTCTCATAGATTTCTGTTTGCGGCTTTTGGAAATAAATGTATAATTATTTATATCAATCCTATCATAACTGTCAAGTTTTGTTTCGGCGCATCCTACAATGTCGTACTTTGAAATATTATCGCAAAAATCTGGACATTCTACTTTAAACTTTAACCCACAAACATTAACAAAAGAGAATGACAACTGATCAGTCCTGTGTGCTTTGCCACCTTGGCTGTCCTATAGGTGCGTATCAATGGTCTCTTGACGATGCTGGTCTCGTTGGTGCTGGCGTGGAATGTCGTCCGGGTTGACTGCTTTCCCATTGACGGGGAGCTTGTTCCGGACCAACACAGCGCGTTGGATCTCCCTGCGTAATTGGCGCAACAGCCGTTAGAGCGCCTTGCGTTTATGTTCGATTTCCTCCGCAAACTGTTCATTTATGCCAAATCTAGACCCGTTCAGTTTGCACCCAGAACGGCGCACTATTTCACGTTCTTTAAATAATGTAAATTTCGCCACAAATGGTCGGGGGTCGGGGGTCAGGGCCGCGTTGACTCGGATGCTTGGCAGGACCCATTCGATGCACACGCTCAAACTTAATATCTTGAAGCTGATATTTGTTGCGTAGAAAATTGCACAATTCAAGCTCTGTATTTTCCTATATATATATATATATATATATATATATATATATATATATATATATATATATATATATATATATATATATATATATATGGCCCTTTATAATTCGACTTAGAAATTCTGGTGAAGGTTTTGCAAGTAACCATATTTAAGTCAATATTTCAGCAAATACATCATGTATTGCATTGGAACTTTTCAAGGGCTCCAAACAATCCAATAATGTTATATCATCAAGTTAGATAACTCTTTCTTGCATTTAATATAAATTTTGCTCATTTATCTGTTTTTTAAACTAAGAAATCTGGTTTAGGTTTTGCATGTTATTTAATTTTTCAGTGACCCATGCATGTTTTATATAAGTTTGCAATCCTTAAACTTAAAAGCGGCGTAATAGTTGAGCGCGCTGTCTCTGTGACACCTCTTGTTTAAAGAGCAGTAAATCTGATACAGTTTCGCGAAAATCAATCATGCAAAAATATGAAATGGATGTTTAAAAACGCTCAGAAGTCACATTTAAATTTGAATTAAAATACTTTTATTTCAGAAACACTCAAAATAGGTAACAATATATGATGAATAGATTTGGAAAGGAGTTCTTTTTCAAACGTTACCTAAACCCAAATAAAATCGAAATGCCTTCGTGATATTGTTAAAGCATGGTATTTTAGGGTATTTATTGCAGAGAAGTAAACTTTAGAGATCGAGTTTATTTAGAACAACACTTACATGAGGAATCAAAACGATAATACATTTTTCTGTAATAATTGGTACAACAACAAAAATAATCAAAAAGAATAAACACCTGTATAACTTTTAATAGTAACAGAAGTCATTAGCATAATGTTATATGAAAATACCCGAATGATCATATGAACTATGTGATTTCGAAGTGTATTTCTCAAACATGGAAATCAGAATCGAGACAAGAAGCAATGAACTAAATGGCATTCATTTGAGTCTTAAAAAATTGTTGATTCCGTGAATAGCCCAGTAGTGTTTCGAAAATCAATTATTTGATCACACTTTCGTCAAACGTCTTCGGAAATTCATCCGTCATTATTTCAAAATCACTTTCCACTAAACTTGACCTCCTCTCGTGCAATATTCGGATTTTACCCGAAGCAACGGTTAAAACATTACGAGATTAAAATTAATGATCGTACGTGTCATATTTTAGCCCAGATATCCTCGTACTGATCATTGTGATCGCACAGACCTTGTATCAAAATGTATGTTTATAGAGTTTGCTTAAATTTTGACATCGTCTTTCTTTTAATTCACCTTTACGTAATCACGTAAATGCGTGTCAAAATTATATATCGCCGTTCGCTGTGGATGCTAATTTCAAAATCACATATCGCCGTTCGCTCTGGATGCTAATTTTAAAATCACATATCGCCGTTCGCTCTGGATGCTAATTTCAAAATCATGTATCGCCGTTCGCTGTGGATGCTAATTTTAAAATCATATATCGCCGTTCGCTGTGGATGCTAATTTCAAAATTCTATATCGCCGTTCGCTGTGGATGCTAATTTCAAAATCATATATCGCCGTTCGCTCTGGATGCTAATTTCAAAAACGAACCAGCATTTTGTAGGGCACCTAACTGACTTTTTAATGTATTTAATCTGCTTATTGTTTCTAAGAAACGATGGGATTTAAGCATCTTTTCGTTTTCAATCATTATCTCTATCATTTCTTTGGCAAGTTTCGAATGTGGTGCAAGAGCCATCCTTTCCAAAGAATTTTCAAGCTCATCATGCTGTGCAATTAAGCGTTCTATCTCTGTTCGGCATCGTTGTAGCTGTGTATATGTATCACTTATTAAAGTTTGTAAATTCTTAGTTGTGTCAACAGCTTTCATGTTGCTTTCATACATTCGCTGATTCTTGCATCTTTGTTCCCTCTTAAGCATTTCATATACATCGGATGATGTTATGTGTGAATTCCATACGCAGCGACCAGGACATATTGTGCAGTACCCACTAATGTTCATAACATCGCATTGACGTTTCTGATGATCAAAAACGACAGTACAGATTTTGTGGCATGTCACGTTACAGTTTGAGCAAAAGGTAGACTGTTTGCCTGGAGGTAATTTTATATGATTTTGGTATTCAACGTAATGGACCGTTTCATAATTCATGCTAAGTTCTGTGTCCTTTTTGCTTTGTGCAATATCCCGTTTTAAGGTCTGCATTGTTTCAACAAGACTGAAACCATTGTCAACATAGGGCTGCAATTGTGTAAGCAGGCTAGAAATTCGCCTTCTTTCTTGCAAAACGTCTATCGTCAAGTTGAGTGTCGGTCCCTCGTTCCTTTCAAGTGTACCAAAAAAATCAAAAAAGCTTTTTAATCCAATTTCCCAAAAGAGTTTTAAAACCTCGCATATGCATGTTTCTGACTTATTTCCCGCAAATAGGCTTGAGTTGTTGAAAATGAAATGTCTTGCAAAACTAAATCCGGAGGCCTTTAATGATGCCAAAACAGGCGGGTCGTGGCTGGAACTTGTATCGGCAAATGTGATGAAAGCGTATACATTTTTTTCCATATCTTTCCCAAACAAAGACATAATAGAATCAAACACATATCTTTGTGAAACGGACAATCTTGCGTCTGGTGACTTGACAACAAATCCTACGGCATCAATACTGTAAATTCCCAACTTGTTACAGTTTTGAAAAAGCTCGCCAATTTGATGGACTATTTCCATGTCCCTTTCGATGCCTCGAGTGTCCGCAAAGCCGGGCGTGTCTATAATATTTACTTGATACTGAACTCTCCCACTATTTCCAGGGAACAAATGGTAGCAATTGATCCATTGTGTTTGGGATGAAGCCTGAAATATTAAAGTGTCATTTTGATAAAAATAACATGATGATGATGATGATGATGATGATGATGATGATGATGATGATGATGGTGATGTTTGTGGTGGTGGTATAAGTGATGATGATGATGATGATGATGATGATGATGATGATGATGACGACGTCGATGATGATGAGGAGGAGGAGGAAGAGGCGGAGAAGAAGGATGGATGCGATGTTATTGTTCAGTAGTGATCAAGTTGGTGGGTAGATACATGTAGGTTTTATTGATTACCTGGCTTTGTGTTGCAGTTAAATGTTCACCGACGGTAAAACGAACAGGATCCTTCCATTCTACCCCAAGAGCAAAGTTTACAATCCCATCAACCATTGTGCTTTTTCCCGTACCTGTTTCACCAATAAGCAGAATAGTCCTTTCTTGTACTGACTGGCATACAGCGTCACCTTTAACATTTCATTTGGTGATCAGTGATGTAAATACTAAGTAACTTGGATATAAGATACTATGATGTACCTATAGATAGCCTTTATATTGTTGAGTGTTCACTTTAAACAAGTGTAATATGAACCCAAGGTATCATCATCCCACACCGCCTAACGTATTGAACATTATTTAGTATTATTTGTGTATTTTATTTCTTTACATGTAAAACACTGTTGGTAAGGATTGCATAAATTTATAGCATAAATATTATGTATCATGTACTTACAACTTCCAATGGAGTATGCTTTAATTCGACCTCCGCTGTCAGTATTGACAGTGACCTCAGACATTGGCACAATATATTTCGCAGGCTCTAAGTTTGACTCGCTCGGTATTTCTATTGCCTGTTTGGCTAATTTTGAAACCTCAGATTCTTTCGTAACGACCCATTCACTTTCCCGGCTGTGAAAACTTTCATTCTCATTGAAAACTAAAGTGACTTTAAACCGATACTTCCTGTTTTCAGTTAAATCTTCCACTTTAACATTCTCATTACGCTCGATGCCTTCATCGTAGACTGACCACTGTTTTACACCAGGAGTGTTTGTGCTGATGCGATATCTGCCATTGTGAGGAAGTATAACTGGCTGGTTCCAAGAAAGTCTGACATGGTTTACCCCAACACCATCAATAGTGGGAATACCAGGAATAAAGAAACCATCACACTGAAAAAGAACGCTGTATTTGTTCATAACGTCAAGTTTGTGTTTGTAAATCCAGAAGAAATATGCCTGCAAATGGCTTGTTGTAGAAAATGTAAAAAGAAGTCAAAAACGAACTGCATTTCATTATAATGTACTACCCATACTCATATGTTTACACTCACCGTTCGTGTTTCCTTTGCTATTTCCAATCTGAAAAAAGGATGTTTTCGAACTTATTTTTTGTCTTTCCGTATGCTCAAACACTGATGAAAGTTTCCTGTTTATACTCATGAATGCCGTATTACAATGCCACAGAATGATTGATATCGTCACATTTCAATTTTAGTTAATATAAATTTATTTACCTTTCAATTTCCGAATCAATGTTTTCCATGTCTGTATGTAATTCATGGGAAAGTGCAATTTTTTGCCGCCCGTGGTACTTTGCACAGTCTTCACAAAACAGTTCAAAGTCGCAGGAAGTGCAGTAAAAAACTGCTTTGTTGATCTGTCTTCTGAGAAAACATGGCCCACAGGGAAAGATCCTACTGCATGTACGAGTGTTAACGTTGATATGCTTGCTTGGCCATTCGTTCTCGTGGTTCTTGGTGAAGCATGCTTCACAAAACACACATTTACAATGTGTACAGTACGTGAACGGTGGGTGTGCATGCGACCTTTGTTCAGTTTCGCCACACCCGCTGCATACATGCTTTGAGTGATCTTTGTTCACTCTATCAAGTATGTGTGTCTTGAGCACTTTGTTTCTTGTATGATACAATGAGCACTCTTTACAAAGGTAGTAACCACACTCAGTGCAATGCCTAAAAGCAATTCCCATTTTGCCACTTGTTTTGCAGATACTACAAAATTGAGACATGAGAACTGAACCCTCAAGACAATTTTTCAATCCATACAATTCATGGCAATCTTGACATTCAATGCAAAATAAGGTTTTGCAGATGTTGCAATAAAAGTTTGCTAGCTTGTACGTGCCTCCCCTCCTTTTGCAATGTTCACACCATGGTCCATCGACGAATAGCCATCGAATGATCGAGAAAAACAAAATTTTGATATGATAAAGCCACAGCCGAGAATTTCTCTGCAACCGTTGGTTTGAAAATGTTATGAATTTCACTATGCACTCCTCGAGAACCATGTTCACTGTAGAACACCAATTACGTTATACATGTACATGCATAATATCTGTGAACCAATTAAAGTAAAGGCCTTCCGTCTTACATTTACGGTCTGAAAATCAGTGCAAAACATTGAAAAATGCATATTAAAATGCTGATGTTTTTAATACATTACTCATGCACTTGCCAAAATGTACTTGAGTTGAATCTGGTAAACAGTTCCATAAGTGACCTAATCGCAACATGAGAATATTGATTGCATGTGTCAGAACAAAATCAAGGTTTGAAACTGTTTTAACGCAAGTTTGTAATTTGATATTATTTGTATAATTACTAATAATATATTGTCATAATTGTCCAAATGTTTAGACGATGTTTCATATGTCATATTTGATTTAATGATACAAGACGTTACCTCATTTTGAGAAGCGAAAGTAATCCGCCAAATGCCCTCAGTTTATCATTTAAGCCGATACATTTTGTACATTCAATAGGATAGTTCCTGTATGTTCCACTACAACGTATTGAGAATCGAATATAACAGTTAATATCATTATCACCCACGCATTCTGATACCGATAAATGTAAAAAAGAAGAAAAAGGCAACCTACCGTTGTTGTTAATGATCTCAAAGCGAAAGTAGCATACATTTTCCATATCACAGTTTCGATTCGTGCTCATGTTATATAAAACCCGCTTACTCAGCAATTATCGATATCGTCTATTTTTTGAAAACATGTGATGTCTCATTCAGATAAACAAATATTGTTCATCTAAGGAATGCGTTCAATGATGTCGCGAGGTGTTTTTAGGAGGATGTTGATACGCGGTATTCAGGGGGCTTTTTACGGAGTTTACAACATAATTGTGTACGCAGATATCAAATTAATTTAATATTATTTGTAACGCGTGATTCTAGTAGAAGATAAAGCAGTATTGGAATGTCTAAATAGATAATATTATAGACATTTCGAGATTTTCTGACTTTGTGAAAGTGCAGTAATTCATAGTTATCTAGCATAAAATAGTTGGTAGGAGTGACCCCTTTGATGAATCTGAAGAAAAAAATATATTATAGGTTAAATGTTACTAATTTTTTTACAGGTCAAATGACACCAAATAGCGGGCGCTCATTCCCACCAAATCACTGTTAGGGCGGCGACCTTGATCCATCATTTGCCATAACTAGGTTTACACTCCATATCCACTACATGATTTACGGCATGTTTAAGTGATCGAGCTCTGTTCCATCGTTGATTTAGTTTTACACCATACAATATGACCTTCATTCTTTACGGCTCGGCTAAGTTAAGTTGTAGCATAATTTTCCTTTGGTTTCATTAACACGCCATGTTTTCTACAACTGCTCACAGCTTGGCTTTATTTACACGCCTTGCTATTCAAAATTTTACTTGGGGTACATGGGTCAGATTATACATTTCCCCTTCAAGTGTTTCTCAACTATTCAAATATGACTCTCACTAATGACGGTCAATTTACGCCCTTGGCTATGATTTCAGACTTCTTTACCTTTTACCAATGTCTGGGTTCATAATTAGTTTATGAACCGCAACACATTATAATTAAATTTGGGAACCCTCTTTGGTGGTATCCATTTCTCAACATTTAACTTTCCTGTTCCTTTCAGATGACACCTACTGACAATCAAAGACAGGCACCACCTACTTCCTCGCCAAGTTCTTCGGAATCTTCTTGCCAAAGATACAAACAGGGGAAACAACCTTTTGTTCACATGATTGCACAGCCCCAATACACACGGACTGTTACCCATGCCACTACCACCTGCAGGGCTGGCCACACTATTTCGCTGTCACCAGTCTTCCCACCGGGACCTGTACTTCCTGAGACCACTACCAGGTTACATGGTTCTATTCCAGCTGGTGACAAACATGCACCAGCTCCGTCAATTTGCCCTCCTCAAGTCCCTTGTCTAAAACCCTCTCCCGGTGCTACGCTTCCACTCTGTGGTCAACCTCTTCATGATCTACAGAACATTCCAGTTGTTTCACACTCTCAACATCGCCTGACATTGAGTCAACCTCTCCCGCGTCATTTGCAGATCGACAGTGCTTCCGATTCTGATGATTCCATCACTAATGATTTTCAACACGCCATTCCCAATCACACAGCCATGCTGACAATTAATGGCATTCAATACACTGAGTTAATTACTACACCCATCCTCAACCAAATCAAGAGGTCAATCTGCTAAGATATTTGGAGAAATAAATTCTTCGACTTTTCTTCTCTACTACCCTCTTTCCCTTCGTCTACCTGCGATCCCCAATTCTCATTTCAACTCGATCAACACTCGAACTTTACACTCCGACCTTCCACCCGCGCCCAGAAAATCATAAACATAGAGTCCTGGACATCAGCTTTTATCAAATTCACAGCAGGGTATACAACCAAATTTCCCCATGAAACTGCACTGCTTATGAAGTACGCTGAAATCGTCGGGGACATTGCAGCTCGTTGTCCTGGTCTTGCTTTTTCCCATTACAACATCCATTTCAGAAGGTTTAGCGAGTCCGTCCCCCTCCCCTGGGATAGATTGCATACTGAGTTTTGGCTTAAGGCGTGTACATCTTTCCACCATCAACCCACTCCGTTTTCACCTCCCCCTCATACATCTTTTCATAGCTCGCACCGCCCCCGTATCCATAGGTTCCGTGACAAGACCTGCTGGAATTTCGACAAAAGAACGCTTTTTCACAATGCCAAATGCCCGCACCCTCACATCTGCGGTTTCTGCAGGGGGTCACACGCAGCCTACCTCTGCAAGTTCTCAAGTAAACGAGACACCGTCAAATTACCATGACACAGTATAACCAATTTTATTGGTCAAACATAAATTGCCCCCCCCCCATGTTTCAGGTGAACACTACATTGTGCTTAGTTCAGGCACTAAAAATTACGCTATTTACTCAAACCTCACTTTTCAATGCTCCTCTCTTTTTTGCCCTGTTCTGGTATACAGGTCACCAGCTTTGCATGCACCAACAACATCACTATTTCCCATATCTAATAACCTTGCCAGCGGCATTCCGCTGCTTCTCAATAATACAGGTCAACTCTCACACGTTGAAACTCTCCCCTCATGCTTACATTCCTACTTACACGGTTTTGGTCTGTCGGTTAAAGGCAGCAGATCTCCTCATCACTCTAAGTATTCCAGCTTATTGAATGCCATTACCATCGGTTAACACTACCCTTTGCATAAACACATTCTCACCGACGGTTTAAGGCCGCGGTGGTTTTTCAATTTATATTTTCCTGCTGTTATTTGCTGTATTAACATTAGAACCATTTCGCCGACGGTTTAAGGCCGATGTGCTCATTTTTATATGTTCGTTCACTGTTGGCTCAAGACCACAGTTATCTGCCCCCCGTTGATCCGGATGTGAATACAGAAACAAAGAGTGCTTGTGTTCAAGTATCAATATTTTATTAAAATTGAATGAAAAAGAAGCCAAAAATGTTCTTTTTGCAGAGAACTTGACTGAATTTGACTCTCTATTGCAGAAATTGATAGTTTTCAATGTAAATATTGGAAAAATGATAGCTTGTGGAAGTCTGAAAATTAGTTGTTTGTAGCCGATTGACTCCCTGGCGGAAGGGTTATGTATTTGAACTCAATTTTGACAGTCGGGTCAATGGTCAACATGGTGTTTTCTTGTGATTATATTTTGTGTCTTGAATTGTTCTAGAGATGCCATGTCCTTGTTTTTCAATTGGGGTGTGTATAAAGTCAAAAGCCAGGTTAGTGTCTATATGAAACATATAGTAAAAATAACTGTGGTCTCACGCCTGATATAGAGGAAGCTTTTGGAGGGGTGGCCTATTTTAAATTGTTATAAATTCTTAATTTATACAGCTATCTGGTTGAAATTTGGCCAGTTGATAGTGCTTAGCCATAGAATATTGGTGTTTGAGTATGAAATGTGAAAATCTTATATTACATAATATAAATTAATAATATATAATTTTCTTATATATTTTTGACATTTTTAAAATAAACTACTTTCACTTTCAATTTAATGTTTGGAAATAGTTCCAAATGATGGTAACTAATGAATGAAAGCCTCACTTTCAATTCCAAAGTATAAATGGAGGGATTTTTTTAACATAGGAAGCAGACCCAGGAGGAACTGTCTGTTGAAGACCCCCCCCCCCCCCACCAAGCTGCCCACCAGAGGCCAAGCTGTACTTGGTGTTTGCCAACATGCTGTAATTTGTAAGTACTTCAAGATAATATATTAGAAAATGGTATCCAAACTGAAGTACAAAGTGAGACAGTTTGGTCATAAAAGCCCATTGAGACTGTTTGTTCCATTCCTAAATGAATTTCTTTCATGTTGTCAATCATTTCTGATGTGGCTTTGATAATAATATTATGTTCTAATGAAACTGCTGACTTGTATCAGTCTTTGGTCTGTATTGTGCATCTATTCACACATTGTGTTTGCTCTTTTAAGCAAACATTACAATAATGGCAAATTCTATAAGCAATTAAACAAAACTTACTGCACATAGGATGCAGAATGATGTTTTATTTAGTGTGCATATGATTTTCAGCTTATGGACAAGAAAACATATACTTTAACAATCACAGCAACACAATGAGATCCCAATTTTAAAGAAATAATGCCACCTTTCATTAATTCATTCTATCAATCATTCATATATATTCATTAATTCATTCATTTATTCAGTTTATTTATTGAAAAACTTGACATTTCTCAAGGCAAAATAAATAAAAAGTGAGCAGCTTTCATAAAGAATAGAGCCTTTTCCCTTAATGCATTAAAAAACACAACCTTAATACAGTATAAATGTTTTAAAAACCCTAATTTATTGCTTATTTTAATAGCCAGCCTGGTTGCTGTAGCCACAGAGGAATTTTCAAGGACAAGAACCAGTGCTGGTAAAACTGTGGTCTCGTGTGGTTTTCCATACCGGCTCTCGGCAAGGATTTTCAAGAAAGGAATACCATCTCCAAGTAAGAAGAAATTCCAAGCATGTCTGGTTTGAATGCTTGCAAAATGCATCTGGGTACTCAATAAGATGAGATTTACCTTTGAGTTGTTAAAAACTGATTGCAAAATGTCCAAAAGACTATATATTCTATTAAATTTGTCCTGAAAATCTTTGAATTCATGAACTTTTCTGCATATTTATCACATTTATGACTATATTAAAGGTTGTGTATGCCTCAAATGAGTGTTTACAGGCCTTTTTCAAACTTTAACAGTAGTGGCAGATAGTTTTATTTGTGTAAAACATTGCTTTTGTGTCTTGCTTGCAGATCATGATGTGCCAATAAGCTCCAGTTAGCTGCGGCCTTTTCCCCAGGCGGTAGTCCTGCAATCTGAATCCAGGAGATGCAGCTCTGAATCCAATATTTCAGAAGAATGAAGATGTTAGTCAACTCTGTAGTGCTTGTTTGTGTGTAAATGATTCCAATGAGTGAGATTTATAGCAAATCAGGTGTAAATAAGCATCTTATAGACAATAGTGAAGTGCTGTACTCTGAATTTAATGCCAAATCTAGCCTTCAAAACAGATTCTTAAAGTAAAAATTTTTTAAAAATGGGCATAATAATGCTATCTCTGCATTTTCTACATCATGTAGCCACCTCATACATGAAAACACTAGCAGTTGTCATGAATCTTTAAGTTTTGGTGTGTTTTTTGCCATTTCCTTTGTTGCGCCATTTGTCCCGGAAGCCAACAATTTGGCATATAGTGTTGTTTAGACTGTCTATTAACACATTATCACTAAATTTCTTGTGTTAAACTGAACAGTTCTGTTACCTTTGTATATAAGTGGACCAGAAAAGCAAAATTTTGACAAGTTGAGGCATTTCAGTTGGGCTCTATGTCATTTTTTATATAAAACACTAAGCCGATGAAGTGGAAAAACCTTATTTTGTTTAGAAAAAAATCTTAAAAGAGTAGGCAGGCCAGTTTTGTGGTGCTGTTCTATAGACACCATTAAAAGCTACAAGGAAAACTTTACTTGGTCAAATTATTCCAATGCATAAGGAAATAATGGCTCTTCAAAGGTTTGCGGCTTAACATTTGAGGGAAATGGCTGTTTCTGCTTTTTATGAAAATACCACAGGTGCTAATACTTGTCTCATTCATTTAGTGTTTGATATATCATTGCCAAACTTTCAGTATGTGTTGCATATAGCCTGAAGCTGAACTATAGGAGTTTTGAAGTCTGTTTCTGAAAAAATGTTGCTTAAATAGGCTCAAGACCACAGTTATCTGCCCCCCGTTGACCAAGATCCGGATGTGAATACAGAAACAAAGAGTGCTTGTGTTCAAGTATCAATATTTTATTAAAATTGAATGAAAAAGAAGCAAAAAATGTTCTTTTTGCAGAGAACTTGACTGAATTTGACTCTCTATTGCAGAAATTGATAGTTTTCAATGTAAATATTGGAAAAATGATAGCTTGTGGAAGTCTGAAAATTAGTTGTTTGTAGCCGATTGACTCCCTGGCGGAAGGGTTATGTATTTGAACTCAATTTTGACAGTCGGGTCAATGGTCAACATGGTGTTTTCTTGTGATTATATTTTGTGTCTTGAATTGTTCTAGAGATGCCATGTCCTTGTTTTTCAATTGGGGTGTGTATAAAGTCAAAAGCCAGGTTAGTGTCTATATGAAACATATAGTAAAAATAACTGTGGTCTCACGCCTGTTGTAGTTCTAAAGATACACTAGTACTGGTTTACCCGACGGTTTAAGGCCGCGGTGCTCTTTTTTATGTGTACGTTGACTGATGTAGTTCTAAAGATACATTGGTTTTACCGACGGTTTAAGGCCGCGGTGCACTTTTTTATGTACATGTACGTTTACTGATATAATTCTATGAATTACACTGGTTTAACCGACAGTTTAAGGCCGCGGTAAACCTGTGCTAAATGTTTTACCACAACTGTTGTACACAGTAACACTTAATTGCTGTATTTATTTTGCTTTAAAGTATGGCTGTTTTGCTTTTTGTTTTTGTGTTTATAGTCTGACGGTTCAATTTTGCTTTAAAGTATTGCGTTTTTGTTTTTGTGTTTATAGTCTGACGGTTCAATGCCGCAGTTTTGATAAAGTGCCATGTAACCTTCTTTTACCTTTGATCTCAAACAGCATCTAAGGCCAAATTGTCATTCTTGCCAATTTTTTGTACAATCTCTGACGGTTAAAGGCCGCAGTTTTTATTTTTCATGCTTTTGCTTTCACCTTGTTGTTCTAGGCCGCAATCACTGTATCTATACTTTTTATTTATTTAGATGGTACAGTGTCGCATCTATATGCTTTCACTTATAAATGTTAATTTGTGATAATACTATACAATTTCTGACGGTTTAAGGCCGCAGTCGGATTGCATTGCTGTTGTTTTTATAGCATTTTCCTCATGTTCTCGACCACATCAATGTAATTGAATATGCAGTAAGCACATTGTGTCTGTTCGTTTTCCAGTGTTTTACCATTAATCATTTCAACTTTTTCTGCCTTTTTCTGTTTGCATTCACGAGCTGGGTTGAACTCGTAGTAATCTCAGTCCGGTCTCTCTGAGTGGCGGCGGAGGATTCTCCTTGTGGCGGTTTTTTCCACCCAGATATGTATTTCGGGAAATGTTATTATACACATGCTATTGACACTTATGTTTTATTTTACGATATTTCGTACAAACACTTTTATGGCATTAATTAATGCCCTATTTTCATTCAAAGCTTGTGTTACGTTTTCCCTTCATCCATACGAGTTCGACCCGGCCTGTCACTTAGTACCTTGACGTTGGGCAATACATAAAAATAATGGCTGTATGAACGGTATGTGCAATAAAACTTGTGTACAAATGGTATGTGTAATATAATATTGTATATGAAATGTATCCGTTATAGCTGGTATACGCGTTAAGGCTGATATGCGTTATAGCTTGTATGCGTTAAAGATTGTATGCGTTACAGCCGATGTGCGTTATAGCTGGTATGTGTTATAGCTGGTATGTGTTTTAGCTGGTATGTGTTATAGCTGGTATACGTTATAGCTGGTATGCGTTATAGCCGATATACTCATTATAGCTGGTATGCCACGTCATAGCTGGTATGTGTTTTAGCTGGTATGCGTATACGATAGTACGTTATAGCCAGTATGCGTATATGCCAACAACACCCCCTTAACGTGATCCTAGATCTGCATCTATCACCACCGCAAAGTACATATACAATCTATTAGTATGTGGGAGCTTCTCTCATAGATTTGGCCTTTATTCAAGAAACTAATTCCACTTTATAGAAGATGTATTATTGTTTTGTTTTCGTATGCGATCTTTGAAACTTCAGATGTTTGTACATGTATACTAGCTTCAATATTGCGACCTTACCTCTTTAATTAGTTCATGGTTTCTTAGACAATGTTTACAATTTCAATTCGAGTTCTTTATATAGGCAGATAAAATAATTAATTTTGTATTCAGCTTCATTTTACTTGACATTTACTATAAAACAGAAATTTGTATTTATTGGAAATCTTATTTGTTTGGTACCAAATTGCGACCCATTCCGTAACTCTCGATTCAAAATATCGATATATGTTTCAGATCAAAATAATATTTCACTTCATTTATCATATCGCATAATAATATTACAACACGGTCCATGAAAAACTATAGTAAAGAAGATTTTCAATCAAACTTGTTAGCTGCATGGTGATTGGAAAGGTATTATTCTTTGTGACAATGCATCTGTAGCTTTGAAACTTTTTAAGAATACTTTAATTTTATGTCAGTTATTGATAATATTGCACCAGTTAAACAACTGCGTATTAAACAAAGAACAGAACCTTGGATAAATTCTGATATCCTAAATACAATAAAACGGTGAGAGTCAGCTTTTGAATAGTAAGGAAAAGTCAGAAGTGACGAAAATTATAGTACTTCTAAATTATTACGTTACAAAACACAGTATTTGATTGATTGATCCAAGAAAAGCTTTTTTACTGAGACTCTGGAAGACAACAAAAATGATTCCAAGTCCATGTGGTCTATTCTTAAAGATCTTGGCTTACCTTCTAAGAAAGGGTTGTCTTCTTCAAATTCCAATATTTGTCTTAATATTGTAGTGTTTGTTTTGATAAGAAAACTATTGCCGACTCTTTTAACTCATTGCATACCACAGTTGCCTCGAAGTTGTTGATAAATTGCCAGTTTCTGTAAATAAGTTTGGAAAATATTTTGTGACAAAATTGTATGCCAATTTATGTGTGTTGTTAAAAAGCTATTCTTTTTCATTGGTTTCTGAAAATCAGATTTTGAAATATTTTACTCAATTAAGTGCTAATAAGGCTATGGGATTTAGATGGTATGTCTTCCCGTTTTATAAATGATGGAGCTTCCATAATTGCCGAACCTCTTGCTCATGTCATAAATTTATCCCTTATTCAAGGTGTGGTACTAGATTATCTAAAATCAACCAGAGTAGTTCCCATATTTAAATAGAATGACAAAACTTCTGTAGGTAACTACCGCCCGGTTTCTATTCTAAGTATTGTATCAAAGATTTATGAAATGGTTGTATATGACCAAGCTGAATCATACTTCAAGGTAGACAAGTTATTGTATAAATTTCAGTCCGGGTCTGAAGTGGTTTCTCAACAGTTTCAAGTCTAATTCATTTAACATATTTCATAAAGATGGAGAAGGACAAAGGTCACATAGTAGGTATATGATTCTTTTAGACCCTTAAAAGGCTTGCGATACAGTCGACCACTTCATCTATCTTATGAAGCTTTGATCATCAGGACTTGGCGATGACATTTTAAGATGGTTCGAATCCTATCTTTGAGACAGAAAGCAACTGGTCGATGTCTCAAGTACACATTCTACTACTTCTACTATTACATGTGGAGTTCCACAGGGTTCCATACTAGGCCCTATTTTATTTTTGATTTATGTTAACGATATGTTAGCCGTGGTTAAAAACAAACTCTTGTTATATGCTGATGATTCTGGCATACTTGTTTTAGGTAAATGTAAGTTTTCTCTGGAATCATCATTGAAAGATGACCTGCATATTGTCAGTCAATGGTTGGTTGATAATAAGTTGTCACTTCATTTAGGTAAAAACATAAAATAAGGTCAAACTCGACCCTTGATATAACATGTAATGGTATCACTATTGAACCAACTTCTGCTGTTAAATATCTTGGAGCAACTTTTGATCAGACCCCATATTTTGTTTATATGGCTCGTTCCATATTAAAAAAGGCTTATGCAAGGTTCAATTTCAGTAAATATCAATATCGGAAGGAAGGTTACCTTACAAAACACACCAAGAAACTCTTTGCCATGTCCTTATTTCAATATCATTTTGATTATGTCTGTTCTATGTGGTAACATGGTCTGACCAAGTTACTTAAAACCAAGCTTCAAATTACACAAATAAATTGATGCAAGATCGCTCATTGGCACAGAACACTTTAAATCACTCAACTGGTTACCTGTCAACAAACGTGTAGACCAGATTTTTCTGGGTCATGTCTTTAGAATAAATCAAAGCGCTGATAGCGCTGCATGAAGAGGGTTTTATACGGGTTTTCACCATAATGATTCACGATCATGTATGTATTAATAAGGTGCTGATATGTTGCACAGTGAATCTGAGAGTCCCCGTGTAAAACAACCTCATATGAACAAGCTAGGTCACTCCAACTTTAAATTTATTGTTTTTATTTTGGGCACAGCAATTTAATAAAGTTTGTTATCAAGGGTTACAGTGATGAGTTATTGTAATGCTAGCAAGACCAAGATTGTTCGATACATGGTGAAAGTCACCATATAATTCTTACCATATAACAACTAGTTATTTATCACATGTAATGATATTTTTATATTTTTCTATCATTGTAGAAGTGTATAGTGTTATTTTGTTCCCATGTAATCACCTCTAGTCAAATATCTAGTCCTTCTTATATGTACTTCATGTTTGACGTATTATAGGTTTATATATTTTGAAAATATTGTGTTTTTTATCGGTTTAAATTGTTTAAGGGATCACATGTACAAATACTGCATAGTAATTGCAACTTGTCCATTTGTTGTGTTTTTTCATCTGAAGTTGGATGTAAAATTAATTTTTTGCAATTATTGACGGCCGAAGATGCATCTATGTTATATCCTGTTGGCATAATGTCAACATTTTATTTCTTTATTCCCTTTAAATTGATATTAAATAATATGGGATCACAAGGAATCAAATTTCACATATTTGATGGTCAGATACCTTAAACTTTATAAGGAGTAAATTAGCATCAAATAATATTATTTATTTGAAAACAATCCAAGATTGAACTCTTGTTTTAAACGATGGAAAGGCTGAAAATCTAATTTTGCCTTTTTCCTGATTTTTGACATTAAGTCAAAATCATTAGCTTCCACTTTGGAAATAGTATGTGTTTTCATTTGTTTGGTGTCATTTGTACAGTTTGTTCAAGTTGTTTGTTTTACTGTGATCACTTTAAAACATAACATGAATATTTTCAGTGAATCAGCTGATTTTGCAGTGTTCATTTTAAAATGTTTTGTAATTGATCTGAAATGTTCAGAATTTATTAACTTTTTGTGAGCTGAAAGAGGGTGATTCCATTTTCAACAGGTTTTGTTCTCATGCCTGTAGATATCGTTCAAAGCCTTAACTTTACTTGATAAATACTTTAACTTTGAGCAACACTATCTAAATGTAGTGTAAACTATCACACCCTATAAACATAGATAAATTCCAACACTTTATTTTCAATGTGTATGATAGTCGTATCCATTTTAGCTCGACTATTGGAAGAATAAGGAGAGCTATAGTACTTTACCCTGGCGTCGGCGTCAATCATCGGTTAAGGTTTTGCGTGCAAGTACCAATTACATTATAACTTATTATCTACCATATGTATTGCATAGGAACCTTATGCAAGGCTTCCCAACCATCACACCAACTGCAATAATCAAGTATGATTACTCAATAGTGCATTTAATGCAAATTATGGCTCTTTATTTTTGTACTTCAAAACATATGGTTTAAGTTTTGTGTGTAACTATATCTCAGTAGCCACTTGATTTATCACAACAACTGAACTTATCAAGAAATATAACTCTTAATGCAAATTATGGCCCTTTCTAAAATTATTTATGCATTCATTTCAAAGACAAAGCGGCGTAGTGTCGAGCGAACAGCTCTTGATGGCATCTTTTTTATTCATTTCACTATGTGCATTTTTAAATGGGATGTTCTTTGTTGTAAGATGAGATGATGTGTAAAAGTATATGCTGTTGTCTTAATAAACTACCGTTTTTACAAAAACTTTGTTTCTCTTTGTAATTGAGGTTTAATCAAGCTTGTTACGAGCATTTAAAATGCTGGAATTTTGGTGAAAAAAAAAATGTGAAATAATTATTTCGGTGATTTTTGACGTAAATCATTAAAGTGATGATAAAAGGAGTATCGGACCTTTGACGGACAAATGCATTAAGTGATGTCTGCCCGATAACGACCCTGTGTATTGCCGACATTAATTTAGAATAGCCAAGATATCGGTCCGACTTGTAAGCAATATCGGATGAATACAGGACCAATGACGGATAGACGACTATATTTATAATATGCCCGATAACATGCCGACAAAATATTGGTCCGACTTGAATCCGATAGGCAAAGCGATATCAGATAGATATCGTATCTATCCGATATTAAATGTATATCGGCCCTACATCGGGTAGATATGAGTTTGCTGGTTGGGTTTAAGATACATAACATGGTGTGCGCATGCCCTATGTAGCTGACGATATTGTCATTATTTCTTATGTAAAAAGGGGTCTCGATGAACTTTTAGATGTCTGTTTTTACCATGCCGGAAAGGAAAGATATTATAATCTATCAAAATGTAAATTTGTAGTATTTAATGAAAATAAAAAGAACCCTAGGACCTGGAAACTTGGCGATTATTTAATTGATGAATCCGAATTGGAATACTTTGTAATAAACAATTAAATATCAAGGAAAACATTACAGAAAGCTGCCATAAGCTTCGCAAACGTTTTTCAGTGTGACCAATTGCGGAATCGGTAAAAACGGACTAAACCCAATCACCTCAAAACGCATTTACGAAACGAAAGTTCTCTCAGCCGCTCTATACGGGAGCGATCTCTGGAGCGGTGTCACTTCGAACCAGTTGCTCCCCTCGGAAAGAATCCACCGGCAATGCATTAAGTGGACCCAAGGGGTCCCAAAAGAATCACGCACACACTTTTTACTCAGTTGTCTTGGAATCCAACCAATGCAAAATATCATTGATTCGAAAAAAATAGAATTCTTATGTAAATTATGTCACGCTGATCCAAATATGAAATGAAATTGTTCTGCATAAGGTGTTCTTTTGTCCATATTTTGAAAATGAACGATGCCTGCTATGGTCCAAACTTATAAACCTCTTAGGTGAAAAAACAATTTAAACGCTTGATTTTATTAAATCTGAACCATCTACTTGTTGAGATGTTAAGAGGATTCACCGATCACGACATCACTGATGAATGTCGAATCCAGTGCTGTTATTGTCGTCAAATTTTGCAAGAAATATAAATTGACAATAAATGCCATTGTAGCCATTGTAACCACAATGGTAAACAGACTTTAATTCAAACAAACGATAAGCGTCAGTTCCTGTCAAATGTCAGAGCCAAGGTATTGTTTGTGTATATTGTAAATAACCCCATGCTTTATATGTGTCCATAACGCGGGTGTGTTTATTTGTTTTTGTTGTTATTTTTCAATGTCTATACATTGTATTGTATTGTTTATATTTGTGTATGTGTATAAGCTCTTCTTCTCCTCACATTTTGGAGGATAAACAGATTAAACTAAACTAAACTTACGCACACACACATGAACGTACGTATACGCTGAAACACACGTACGCACACACGCGCCACACGCACAAGCACGCATTCACATTAAGATAATATATATTTCAAATGGTTAGAATGATGATATTAATGTTTATGTTATTAGTGCAGTAAAATGCTGTTTTATTGTGTTAATCAACGTATTGTTTGTTGCCACTCTTTAATACCTTGTTATTCTGTTTTCCAGACCTTACCATGCACTAAAAGTCTCTGTTGCGCGTAAAGGCAATTTCATGAAACATTGTAGCAACGTTAAATGTCACACCAACGCAAATGTCGCAAGGCTGAAATGTCACAACCAAAGCTAAATGTCGCAAAACCGACTGACGTTATATGTCGCATCTGTAACCACGGGTGATGAACAAAAAAAGTATTGTGTATTGTTGAGGGTATACGTGTGTGTATTGTTGAGGGTATGCTTATGTGTATTGCTGAGGGTATGCTTATGTGTATTGTTTAGGGTATGCTTGTGTGTATTGTTGATGGTATGCTTATGTGTATTGTTGAGGGTATGCTTATGTGTATTGTTTAGGGTATGCTTATGTGTATTGTTGAGGGTATGCTTATGTGTATTGTTGGTGGTATGCTTATGTGTATTGTTGAGGGTATGCTTGCGTGTATTGCTGAGGGTATGCTTGTGTGTATTGTTAAGGGTATGTTTGTGTGTATTGTTGACGGTATGCTTATGTGTATTGTTGAGGGTATGCTTATGTGTATTGTTGAGGGTATGCTTATGTGTATTATTTAGGGTATGCTTATGTGTATTGTTGAGGGTATGCTTATGTGTATTGTTGGTGGTATGCTTATATGTACTGTTGAGGGTATGATTGCGTGTATTGTTGAGGGTATGCTTGTGTGTATTGTTGAGGGTATGCTTGTGTGTATTGTTGACGGTATGCTTATGTGTATTGTTGAGGGTATGCTTTTGTGAATTGTTGAAGGTATGCTTATGTATATTGTTGAGGGTATGCTTATGTGTATTGTTGAGGGTATGTTTATGTGTATTGTTGAGGGTATGTTTATGTATATTGTTGAGGGTATGCTTATGTGTATTGTTGAGGGTATGCTTTTGTGTATTGTTGAAGGTATGCTTATGTATATTGTTGAGGGTATGCTTATGTGTATTGTTGAGGTTATGTTTATGTGTATTGTTGAGGGTATTCTTAGGTGTATTGTTGAGGGTATGTTTATGTATATTGTTGCGGGTATGCTTATGTATATTGTTGAGGGTATGCTTGATATTTAGAAAATGACGTGAAAATCGTGGTTGGCCGTGCTTAGTTGAAAAACAAAATACCAATACAATTTAGCAACTTCACCCTGATGAAAAGGTTTTCATTCATTCATTCGTTCGTTCGTTCGTTCGTTCGTTCGTTCGTTTATTCATTCATTCATTCATTCATTCATTCATTCATTCATTCATTCATTCATTCATTCATTCATTCATTCATTCATTCATTCATTCATTCACTCACTTATTCACTCACTCATTCATTCATTCATTTATTCATTTGAGCATTCGTTTGATATTTCGTTCTTTTGTTCGTTCGTTCGTTCGTTCATCCATTCATACATTCATTCATTCATGCATGTTTTCATATATGCCCTAATTATATTGTTAAACACCTCACCCTTTTGTTGTTGTCAAGTAACTAATCAGTATAATCTATGGCGTTTCTAGTGGTATATATATATATCCTTTTTTCGAGTATAGGCCTTGAAGATGAGTAACTTAAACATATGAATATTTTTTTTATGATTCGTATAGCTTATATATAAGTTAGTATAGCCGACTCACTCTATAGTTATGATTTTTTACGAAGTATACCCTGAAAACGCATCTATTCTGTTAAAAGGATTTGTTTTATACTAAATAAGGTTGCAATGAAGTGGCCAGTGCCTATTTACAAGCCGCGGCACAAAAAAAAATGTTTCTAAATAAAGCCGCACGTTCTTGGAATGCGCCATAGTCTCATCCACACGTTCTTACAACAGTAGACATAGTGCTGGAAATTTTAAAGTGCCGCAGGCTGACAGTTTTAAATTAAATACTTTCTCTTATCAAGCAATCCAGGACTGGGCCAGTCTTCCAATAAAGTTAAAAGAATTGAAAAATAAGAATGCTTTTAAAAAAGAAGTGAAATCACATCTCATTGTTAGAATGAAGTGTGCAGAATTGGAAGATTTCATATTTTATTAATTTTTAATGTTATTCATTTAGTTTTTAAGCTTACATATCAGTTCTAAGATTTTTGTCATATTGTGTTAAAGTGTCATATGTTTTTTTACAGTCGGTTGCATTATAACTGTAAAAGAATTTCAATCCAAAACATTTAATAATTCTTTAACTAGTCAGAGTACATGTATGTTATTTTTTTGTATAAGAAAACCTAACTAGATCTTGGCAAATAATTATATTTGTCATAAGGACCCCATTGGAAATAAGTTGAATAACTTTAATGGGTTATCCTGTGTTATATATTTGTCACACTGAATTAAGTCTTTATTAACGCACGTGTGTATCCAAAGCATTCTATGTATGTACTTTTTGACGTCAAGATCTTTTTTTCCGACGTCGTGCTCCGGGTGTCCTTTATGTACTGTATTAATTCCAGTGTTTTTTGTAAACCATTTGATGTAACTTTAATTTGTTTTCTGTATTATATTTTATTGATGTTGATAATCATGCCCATATAAATTTCATAACGATATTCAGTTGTTTTTACCTTCTATAAACGTAGTCCGCGAATTCATCATACAGCCCTCGTAAGTCACCCCCAATAGACGAACTTTATCATTACTTGGAAAATATCACTGACAACGTCATTCACGCGAATGATACCGGATAATAACAACCCTTCTTAGGGGCTGAAACTGATGTGTTGAATAGGCCAATAGAACATGATGAAGTTAAAAAAATGATACTAAAAAGTAAGAATGGTAAAACATCGTCGCAGTTTGATAATATTATCAATGAATACTTTAAAGCCACACGCGTCGGTATGATCCAAACCTTCTGTACACTTTTCAATATAATCATTGACACTGGTATATTCCCAGACGTATGGCGTTTAAGGACAATAAAGCCAATTTTTAAAAACAAGGGCTCTCATTAAGCAAAGTGTGAACAAAAATACAAATCCTGTTTTCCCTAAAAAAATCTTATTCAGTCAATGAAGTGTTTTTCTTGATATAAGTCATAAAAAATAATATTTTAATGACTTGCTAAAATTAAACTTCAAAGCCAATGTTTTGCTCTTATTCTATATTGTATGCGTTTCTCAACACCTTCTTTGTGTATGTTGTATGAAAGGTTGAAAACCCTTCTTCGCCTTTGTTGTATGCATTACTACATCTATATGTTGTATGCTAATTAGTTTGTACCACAATGCAGAAGGGATAACAAACTGCATGAAAATAATGTTTTAAGTCAAACTTAACCATAAAAATAAAGTGTTTGATCTTTTTCAGTATACACTGAAGATTAGGAAATAAACACTTAATGGGAACAATATCACACTGATATTTTATAACGACAAGGGATTCTCTGTGTTTGTGTGCATCCCAAATTCCTGCTATTTGACATTAATCGATTAACTGAATTGTGAAAGTCGTGAATCGAGGTCAGCCCGATGTTTACACTGTTGTCCCGCGCGCTTCAAACTATTCTAATATATCCTATCAGGAAATGCAATTTTGTAAATATGTCTTCGACAGGCTACTCTTCAAATGGTGATTTATGGAAATATATTTACATTGGCTGTCCGGATCTACCAGTGTACCTAAAAAGGACACGTCAAAGCGAAATCGAAAATGAAAGTTCAAGAGTAGGCGTGTCAACTTTTTTTAAAACTGGTTCAATATTGCTGTTTCCAAACAATGAACAGTGTGACAACTCTACCAAGTTTTATTTACATTCAGCATGTGAATCCTATGAACTTTACAGAAAGTTAAATTTACAGAAATCCCTTTCTGTTGCACACAGTTTGATGTTCACCTCATTTTCAGAAAATGAAAACTGTCTCAAGCATGGTGTATTTGTCAACTGCCTTTCAGGGAAAGAGGAAAATGAATTGAAAGATATAGTTATGAAGCAATGCAAGGAAAATCCAAATATCAGAATATACGAACTTGTAGCAAATGTCAAATCCAACTGTCTCACATTGAAAAAAGTGCCTGACGATGTTGAAAGTATCGGTGATGGTGATGAAGAAAGAACATTTGAATTGGTTGATAGGAAAGATTTGCAAAGAGATATAGAAGGAAATGTACCTATTTATGAGTCTCCAATATTTAGACAACAAAACTTAACACCAGTTTACCATGACTTTCTGCGATCAAAGTCAATACTTCAAATGGTGAGCTGATTTGTAATTACTGTAAATGCCCTATTAGACAATGATGTCCTAATAGATGTGCAGGGGGTCTATTTTCCAATTCTGTGTCTTGAACAATGCTTTACTTAAGTCTTAAACTTAAGTAAAATGCAAACTGTTTTGCTGTAAAGCATTACATTGGTAATATTTGTTAATAGGTAGATTTACGGTATCACACTTTCAGGGGTTTTCCGTTACTAAAAATAGGTAGGCAGTCAAACTTTCGATAATCTGCATTACATAATATGATAATTAATAGTTGCATGTTTGTTTGATAACTATGATGTTGAAAAAATGTATTCTTAGGCTGCTGATATCATGCATACAATCCAATACCCTATAATACAATTTATGTTACACAATACATAACATAAATTGTGTGATTGGGTATTGGATTGTTGCATGACACCTACCTTCACAACTGAGCAAAACTAATAGGACATTTATGGTAATATGACTGGTGTGGGAAGAACTTAATCAAACTTAAAAGAATAAAATGATATAAACTGCCATTTAGGAAATCCTGGTATATTTTGGCAGTATTTTAAAAAAAATACTGTTCTGTGAGCTTAATGCTTTTAGTTGTTAGATTCATTCATGAAGCATTTCTGTCAAAAAGTCAGGTTGAGGAAGATGGTCTTATAGATATATGCAGTTGATATAGTTTTAATAATAAAATAAATATGTACATTACAAGCTTAAGCATTCTATTTTCCATACAAGTAAAACTATTTCTTCAAAAAAATAATATATATATATTTATATTTAGTTTGTACATGATACATTTTAGCTTAAATCGACCACAGAGGTTGAAGAGTTATTGAAGATTGCAGACCATCATGTTATACAGTCGAAGGTCACCGAAGCAGAGCAAGATCTGAAGTTTCCATTCATTGTTGTCGAAGGAATGGATGCAACGGGTAAAAATCACATAAAAGCATTCGTTAAATTGATTAGCACAAATAATCTGAGTGGCCATTTTGATCAATCAATGATTTCATATTTGAAACTGAATCATATGGAACATATTGAATGCATGGCACCTTCTACTGTTATTTTTGTTGTTTATGAAGGATGTAAAAGCATTATGTAAAAAGTTCTTTGGCAAATCATCAATATAATCTTAGGATAATAGGAAATATGTTTATCCTTCACCTTTGTTGTGAGAGCTGTCAATTGCAAGTTAAAGGTTAAAAAGTTGATAAAGTAAACAACCTATCAAAATCATCCATTCTAATCATTGATTCTAATGATAGTATAAACAGCTTATTAATACATGTATATGGAATTGTAAAAGACAAACTCTTAATGTTCACTTCTACAAAATTTTGCAAAACTAAGTTGTGAATATGACAACCAAAATGTGCTAAACCAAAAATAGTTGTGAATATGACAACCAAAATGTGCTAAACCAAAAATAGTTGTGAATATGACAACCAAAATGTGCTAAACCAAAAATAGTTTTGTGCAATATATTCTGACAGCAATATCAAAAACAAAGTAACTTTGTTGGTGCGTGCATATGTGCAAAATTAAGTGGAAGTGAACATTGCCATTTTAGATTCTAACTTTACAAAATGATATTATACCCTTTTTATAGCTTTTTATATCTTTATACTAAATTACAAGTATTATCATGTTTTTTTTAAGACCTGTATTGATTATCGGCCACCTCCATGGCAATGTTTTTACAACAGGACAACATTTATACTAGCATTTGAACTTATTATAAAAAATAATCTATCTAGTAAGCCCAATCACCTCCTTGATTGATGAAGAATTATAACCAGCTGTTAAACTATGTGTAGGAAAGACGACATTAACTGAAACAATAGAGAAAAAGATGGGTGCAGCCCGATACTTTACCCCACCACCCCAGATCCTGCAGCTCCGATCTCATTTCGACCAATACCCGGAAATAGTTAGACGGGCGTACTACAGTGTGGGCAACTACATCGTGGCTATGGATATCATTAAGACGTGTCAGACCCGGCCTGTCATCATGGACAGGTATTTTTTTATAAACAAGTTGAGGTAGTTAATGGGTACATTCTATCCATGTTTAAAGATATTTTATGGTTTCTGGTTACTCTGATTCCATGCTAATCAACAAAGTTCATTTTAAGCTTATCTCAATTGCGATGAAAGTCAAGGTGTTGACATTTCCTTGGTGCCAAGTTTCCTGCACTTTGAATTTGATTATGAAATTGTAGCAAGCCCTACAGAAATTGAGCATATCCTTCAATCATTTACTTGCGAGAGGTCTGTTTAGTATTTTTACTTTTTTGTCCATTATATCTGTCTTATAGAACTTTTCTTGAACAAGCCTGTATGCCAGTGCATCTAAAAACTGACAATTTGCCGGTCTGGACCGATTTTAACCTCACTGGACCATTTCAGGAGCAGAAAATGGTTTGAAAATTAGTCTGAAATGTGTTTTTTCTTGGGGGGGGGGGCGGTTCGATGCATGCCTGGTCTTATTGAAGTTTCAAACTTTTAGTAGGACCCCTGCTGAATTTATTATAAGATTATAACACTCATGTGTGAAAATATAATCATGTAAAAATCTCTATTATTTACAAGCCTAGGTTTGGTATGAGCTCGGAGGCATGGCTGTTTTTGACTTATGTTGTGTTAGTTTTGACCCCTTATTGATTTTCTGTTCAAGCTATTAACATGAATCATGTTAAAGCTGCACTCTCACAGATTGACCATTTTGACAACTTTTTTTGTCTTGGAATGAGCAGTTTTTTTGTGAAATTGCATGGTAACCAGTGATAAACGACTGCTGACAAAAAATCAGATCGCAGGTTAGGTTTTCATATTTAGGTTATAAAATTGATGTTTTATGCTTTTTTCTTTAAGCATTAGTAATGCTTTTAGCCATAAGCATTAGTAATGCTTTAAGCCATAAACATTAATTTTCGATTAAAATAGGAAAAACTATGATCAGATCTATTGTCAGCAGTCTTATAACACTGGTTTGAAGACATTTACTCAAAAATTGGCTCATTCCAAACTGATTTTTGAACAAACAAAACACATGCAATTATAGGCCCATATTCCAGTAAGGTTCTGGAACAGAACAGCTGCTGCAGGGTTTAATTATATATATTTGACCAGACTCACCTTAATTTTACCACACTTGCCGGCCAGTCAGTCAAATGAAAAATGAAATGATCTCTAAAATTCCAGGTTTTGGCACAGCACAGCAGCTTACGGCATTGCAAACGAGTCCAGCAGTGGAGACTTACCGAGGGCAGACCACTCCGTGTACACGTGGCCGAGTGACCTGCTAAAACCATCCCTAGTCCTGTTCCTGTCGGTATCAGAGGAGGTGAGACAACAGCGCATGGCCGGACGTAGACTCGTGGAGACATTCGAGGAAAAGAGTCTTGATCGGGATCAGCTATTCCGACAGAGGTAATCAAGGATGTTATTGGTCGAAGGATTCGCAGAATTCCTCGGATTTAGTGGCTCTGGGGACAAAACAACTGATACTAAAAAGGAAGCTGGTTACTTTTGGTTGTTGCTTTCATTGTTGTTAGTATTGACACTAAAGTTTGCTTCAAATTTGAAGTCAGGAGAGCCCTAAAAAGCCAGTTTTACTTATGCAGCAGGGTGATTCACTCCCTTTAGGGGACTTAAACACCCTCAGTACCCATTGCTGAAATGGTTTCAGCACTTCAGCTGCCAGGTCAATCACATCCCTGGGTAACTTGTATTTTGTTATGCTCTTTAACTCATATCAAAATTAATCTTTTGGATGAACAAGCCCGAATTCATATACTCCTGCTTGGCATTACATTTTTGAACAAGCCCTGCTGTATAAAACCCAGAATTTGATCAAGCCCGGAAAGCATTGACAATACAATTGTAGTTGCAAGACCCATATAACTCTGGCTAAGAAATGAGTTATGCGCATAATATGTTGAAAAGTCCAATCACTTTAACCATGGCCATATCTCCAAGTCATTCAATCTATGACTAATAATGAGTAGTTGTGCTCTAGTTAGACTATAAAGTTTCAACAGAATTTGTTGGAGCCAGCCGAAATATTGCCAATACACATAGTTGTAGCTTGATCTGTCATTGTAAATACAGTTTTATCTTAGATAGTTGCCAGCAGGAAATAACGTCATTATATGTTTTTGATATAATACAACTGTAATAACTTTTTATGTGACATCACCATCATAAATGCATAGCATTAATAAGAAATTTGTGTGCTATAAAGTGATGTATTGTGTATTTAGCGCTGTAAAAAAATGTATGTTAGTATGTTTGATATGAAAAAAAGCATCACTGTGGTGATTATTTAATACTAAATTATTAATCTTGCCACGGCATGTTAGTTTCAACTTTAAAAATCTTGTTTAATAAATTATCACCTATCAATGGCCTCACTTCCAAATGTTGAAGCTATGAAATCCCATGTTTCCATCACTTATTTAATATCCCCTGTGTGTATTAAATAGTTTTGGTGATATCTCGACAAATGCGTTTTCAATATATTTTCCAGATTGTGTGATGCTTACAGGCTTATGAGCAACCCTTCTGTCGTGGAAATAGACGCTAGCGGGACTATAGAGGAAGTTAGGGACGCGGCTATAGA
This sequence comes from Mya arenaria, assembly GCF_026914265.1. Taxonomy (NCBI): domain Eukaryota; kingdom Metazoa; phylum Mollusca; class Bivalvia; order Myida; family Myidae; genus Mya; species Mya arenaria. The sequence goes on from NC_069122.1 coordinate 19,905,825, forward strand.
TGTTTTACAGAAACGTGGTATTAGCTTGCAATCTGAGCCGAAGTGAAAACTGTAGAATTTGAGAGCATTGTGTCTTTCAATGGGATTTTAAGCTTGTGAGTTATTGTGATATGCTTGGCTTTGGGAAGTAACCACACTTAACCAGTCTATGACGTATTCTAGTGGATTCATAAAACAACTTTCTGTTGTTAGTTGACATTTAACACTTTTTAATATTTTTGTTTTATTTTTGTTTTACAATGACATGGGTTTTGACAAGATGCTTACAATATTTTGGGTGATTTTAAGTTCATGTGTTTTTACTTCTTTGATGTTATTTTCTGTAAATGTTTGTTTTGATATTTTAAGCGTTTGTTATGGGAAAGTAGCCTTTGTTTTATACTTCACTGCAGTTTTGAGTGTTTTTTGTCTTGGATTTTCATGTTAAAATGCGCGACTACCAAATATAGATTGCTGCAAAAGCATTTTTTTTTTAAATGCATTATCATGTTACCTCATTTGACATTAATGATAAAAACAAAACAAAAAATGCATATAATGATAAACTTGGCCACAAATTCACAGTTATTTAAGGACCTAAATCTGCCAATGTTTTTTTTTTTTCTGTACTCTACAAATGATACGTTTTTTGTTTTTTTTCATGAAAGTCAAATGAGTTAAACATAATAATGCATTGAAATTAAAAAAAAAAAATATATATTTATTTGCATCAACCTATCTTGTGGTATCTTTTTAAAGTATACTTTTTTACCTGGTTTGTATTGTAACTGTTTATATATTAAAGACATTATTTGCAAAAAAAATCTGTAACTTTATTGTCATAGGCTACTCTACATTAAAGTATGAGGCCAAGAAATATTTATCTTTAGTTGCTCAGAAATTATTTTATTTTAAATTGTGAGGGGTGCAGGGGATTTATGTTTTTTAAGAAATATTTTAATTTTTAAAGCTGAAGTCATTTATGTATTTAAAGTATGTTAATATAACACAAACTAAACACATATAGGTGTTGAACAAAACAAAATATGTATGTTTTACATAGTTATCTTGAATTTTATAAGATTGATCTCATAATCATTTGTTTTAAATATTCTTTCATAAAATCATACCGAGTGTTTGGGCTCAAGAAAGTATAAAAATACATTCTGTGGAATAAAGTAAATGAGACTGCCTAGAAACATAACTTATTAATTTGGCCTTATTATGATTATAACTTTAGTTCTATTTTCTTATTAAGACTGTCAAAAATGTAATTCATAATTATCTAGTCGTTTCTGCATGGTTTGAAAATCATTTAAATTTATATTTTTATTAACTCCGTTTAAAAGCTGACTTTTAGAAAAAAGATTGAAACTAAGGAATCGGTTGTTAGTTCTTTTTTCTGTTGGATTGAAATCTTGTGTCTAACAATAACGCATTCACTCAGTCACTTTTCATTTTGCTCATGGTAGGAAATGTTTTTATTGAAGAGGTTACTATAATCTACTTTTAATTGCCTCAGAAATATAAATGGTTGTATTTGTTTTAAAAATATTTATTAAGTAATGGTTGTTAGTATGTCCTTAAAAAATTAATTGCTTGATACCATGCAGTCGCATTTCATTTATTTTGTTTGAGTACATATGAACAACCTTTGAAAATGTAGTGGTCTACATACCATTGTGTAAACTAACCATTAAGTGGGCCAGCCACTGTTTATATCTACCAGTTCACCTGATTATAATCTTTTACAGCTGACTGCCAATTTACTGAAATACATGTATTGGCAAATTTGAAGTATGGTATACTGCCCATTCATTGGACAAAAAAATATGTTGATCACTAATACTGCATATTGTAACACTGAATATTGGATAATGCTTTGGTGTCTGTAATATTTGTTATTTTCTATAGTTTGATAACAATCAATAACTAGTCCATTGATGTAAAACGCAGAAGACATATGTATATATAGTAATGCAGATGAGATTGGCAAATAAGTGTATTAAGAAATGCAGGTAACATGCACGTTGAAGGTATTGTAAAAGGCAGATAACATATACTATGTATTGTTCTTAAATTCAGTACTTAATAAATCAAATTTTATTATTCATTAAAGAACTCTACATTGAGACACTTGCAAAGATTTCTCAGTGACATCAATGCTATGCATAAGCATATTTATCTCTTGTATATTTATAATACTACATTTTTACTATGCATATACATGTACTGTTTTGATGATGTTGTTTTTGTTACTTTCATAATATTACCTGTAGCTAGTATTTGTTGTAATATACATGTTTTTATACCATAATACATAATCAAGAATATAGTACAATTGGTCTATTTTTTCCCTACAACATTAAAGGGACCAGACACCAGATGATACAAATGCAAGAAAAAAAGAAAATTGTCAAAAACGTACATAAAATTGACATTGTTGTATATAAAACATTGAATTTTACTAACTGATTTATCATATTGCTTACAACACAAGTAGCTTTTTCAGTTTTTACGTATTTTTTCCAATTCGAAATTTACTGGGTCTGTCTACCATGTAAATCCCAATTAATTTAAAAACAGTGTCAGTATGTGTATCTGTACTAATCATGTGATTTTCACATGCTAAATGTACACACTATAAACTGGTAAACCAGTATGCGCTATTTAAAACAGGTTAACTCAGCTGAGACAGCAACAAAATACTCATATAATCATATAAAATGATGTATGATCGGCCTCATACTAGCTCATATTGACAAATCTTGGCTCGTCTTGTGGAAATAATGTATTTGCCGATTTTGGGACAATCTGGTGTCTAGCCCCTTTAAAGGGATACCCTTTCGGGATTAATTTTCATTTCAAGTTCATTTCATTTTATGCATCCCTTTTGTTTGTTTTAGGGCCAGGCTTCATCGGAAGCTGGTTTAAACTTATTTACTTTTACAATGATTGTGAAACAAGTTATTGCAACTTATATTAATTACTCTTCATTTGCACAATGTTGTGTGAAAGTGTGGTCTTGTGTTGTGGGGGAAACCAGAGCGCCAGGAGAAAACCCACTTGTCTTACTTATGGTGACCACAAACCAAACTCGCATGCAGCCAAGCCGGAAATTGAATCTGGGTGACTTAGATAAGAAGGAAGTGCACTTACCACTGAGCTAACCGGACAACCCATCTGAAGTTAAAATATGAAATCTTTAATTCATAAATATTTGAAAATGTAGCAAAAGTAAGGTAGTAATTTTGTGGTTTTGAATTTTCAGAACTATAATTGTATGTTCAAAATAGCATATTTAAGGGGTTTAAAGATGCACTCTTACTTCCAAATAAGATGTACCAGATGGTCATCCTATTAAAGGGGCACAAAAAAAAAATGCAGTTTTATTTAATTTTTTTAATTTTCATGCTTGAATATGTTTGACTTCTGACTTTAATGATCAGAACAAAAAAGCATAGGATTCGTGTCGAGTTAAAAAACATAGTAACCTTTATAAATGAGGTTTACAGTTAATTGTATTATGTGGCCACAAATTCCCCAGTCAAAAAAGCGCCAAAATATTGCAAATATTTTTTATTGGTACACAAACCATATGTTTAGTTTTTGTTTTGATCATTAATGTCAAATGAGTTAAACATGATAATGCTTTGAAAAAGTATAAAAATATTGGATTAACCTATTTTGTGCCTCTTTTAAATATGCGCTCTTACTCCCAAATAAGATTTACCACAATCAATTATTTTTTCAATATACCAAAAAGGAAGAATAAATGTTGAAAACAATGAAGCATACCATGTTTTGTTTGAAAGAAAGGTGCAGCAAACACGTATTTCTACCTTATGAGACGATAGAAGATCTTTTAGCATTCACCAATCATTTAATATTTTGGCGTTTTCAGCTATTAAATACACTGTAATACAATCTTGTTATCATTAATTAAAATTTAACATAAATGCATTATTTAATAAGTAGTTTAAGGTTTATCACTCAAAATTGATGTTTGTTTTACAATCGTATGTATTGATTTTGAATAAGAGTGTCACTTTAAAGTATTTCATTTTGTTGATGATGATAAAAACAAACAAGTTGAAACAGCATTCCTTTTTAAACATATAAATTAGCAACACTAAATATGGTAGAATTTCCTAAGAGACGCTTATCAATAATTGAACTTCTCATATCTGTATCTTTTGGTTTCTATGTCCACAACTCAGTTCATCTACCACCAGACTGTCATAAGCCTATTAATTAGTTAATTTCACTTAAGGTATTTCCATGCTGGGACGCTGTATTTAGATAGAAGACATATTGACAAGCAAAATGCGCTTAAGGCGATAAGCATTAAAGATAAATATTTTACACATGTAATTTCAATGTGGTAGGTCTGTTACGAACAAAAGACATTGTTAAATGAAATGCAATAGACATTCAAATATCACACAGTATGTATTGTTTTCTATTCAAAAAAATACAAAGATAAAAATGCTACAAGTAAATTATTGCAAATATTTGCACATGCAGCAGACATTAAATCTGGGTCAATATTTATAAAACTTTTTGTTAAGTCATTTCTTAACTTGAGTTCATTTCCTAACATTTTCGCTATCAAATTTTAAGAAAAGCATAAAGATGCACTCTTACTCCCAAAGAAGATTTTCCACAATTGATACAATTGTTTTAATATACCAAAAAGGATTGTTTTAATATACCAAAAAGGATGAATAAATATTGAAAACAATGGTTCTTATGAAGGATATTGAGTTTAATTTGAAAGAAAGGTGCAGAAACAACGGTACTTCTACCTTATGAGAATGATAAATTACAGTAAATCTTTTAGCACTCACCAGTCATTTATTATTTTTTGCGTTTTCATCTATTAATGTATAAACTAAAAATTATAATACCGAATATGTGAAAAAATATTGAAAAATATTGTTTTTTTAAATATGCTCTTTGTACTGTATATTATACTAACAATTATACAGTACAAAGTGCATATTTAAAAAAAATTATATTTTTTAATATTTTTTTTACATATTCGGTATTATAATTTTTAGTGAGGAATTATAAGATTTTTTTTTATTTTTAAAAAAAATGAGTGAGTTTGAAAATCCGGTGCCAGTGGAAAGCCTTATTAATTAAGTATTATCAATACCAGCCCAGCTCCACTTTCTATTATTTCCCTTTAATGGCCTGCAATGTCATTTACATTTTCTTTTGAATCATTTTCAAATGAACTTGTTTGTTGAATAATAATTCAGGTTTCACGGTTAGGCATTTCATGTGCCTTTACTTTCCGATGAGTTTTTCAAGTTTAGCCTGTTCATTCGTACACGGTCTATAATTTGTTGTGAATTGTCAGTCTTTTAAACGCATAAAGAAAACTCATCCCGTTCATTTAACATTTGATGAACATAATAATGTAATAGAATAATTTCTATCATAAATCTATTCAGTATCATTAAACCGTAAACTTGATAAATTGAATAAGGCGGCTCATTTTCGTCGCATGGTTTACCGTGGAAAATCATATTTTATTACCACTGGTATAGAACTACGCTACAAGAAATGGTGTTCAATCTCCTCATTTTAGATGGTGTGTTTTTGAAGAATAAAAGTTGAGGTATTGGGATAGGTTTGGTGTTCTTGTCAGTGGTGGAAGTAGTGGCATTATTGTCATGGAAACACTTTCACCTTGGTCATAACTCAAAATAAGGTCAAGGCATTCAAACAAAACTTGGTAAACATGTTGTCACAGACAATACTAGCTCAAAGGCCCATAACTCCGGTTTCAATGATTATATACATTATATAAGTTTTATATTTTATATGAATTTCAAATGAATCGGGGAAAGTGTAGCATATGAATAAAAAAATCTTAAACCTACTTTACATGTCATTTATAAGATATATTCATGTCATATATCAAATCAGCATGTCATTTCTAAAATCTACATGTCATTTCTCAAATATACATGTCATATCTCAGATCTAAATGTCATATCTCAAATAAACATGTCTTATCTCAGATCTACATGTCATATCTCAAATATACATGTCATATCTCAGAACTACATGTCATATATCAGATCTACATGCCATATATCAGATCTTCATGTCATATCTCACATATACATGTCATATCTCAGATCAACATGTCATGTCTCAGATCTTCATGTCATATCTCAGATCTTCATGTCATATCTCAGATCTACATGTCATATCTCAGATCTACATGTCATATCTCAGATCTACATGTCATATCTCAGATCTTCATGTCATATCTCAGATTTACATGTCTTATCTCAGATCTTCATGTCATATCTCAGATCTACATGTCATATCTCAGATCTACATGTCATATCTCAGATCTACATGTTATATCTCAGATCTTCATGTCATATCTCAGATTTACATGTCTTATCTCAGATCTACATGTCATATCTCAGAAATACTTGCCATATATCAGATCTTCATGTCATATCTCAGAAATACTTGCCATATCTCAGATTTACATGTCTTATCTCAGAACTACATGTCATATCTCATACCTACATGTCATATCTCAGATCTTCATGTCATATCTCAGATCTACATGTCATATCTCAGAAATACTTGCCATATCTCAGATCTTCATGTCATATCTCAGATTTACATGTCTTATCTCAGATCTACATGTCATATCTCAGATCTACATGTCATATCTCAGATCTACATGTCATATCTCAGAAATACTTGCCATATTTCAGATCTACATGTCTTATCTCAGAACTACATGTCATATCTCATACCTACATGTCATATCTCAGATCTACATGTCATGTCACAGATCTTCATGTCATATCTCAGATATTCATGTCATATCTCAGATATTCATGTCATATCTCGAATCGATGTCATATATCAAATTGACATGTCATACATCAAATTGACATGTCATATATCAAATCGACATGTCATAATTTATATTGAATCTACTTTTTTAATCCGCAAACTTAAAGTTATAAAATGTGTGTAAAGGTGAATAAGCACATACATATATTTCTTACATAATTAAGTATTAACTTTTATGTTGAATCATAAATAAAATGGTATTTAAGTTAAGTCTCTGGTTTAGGCCATTGTTAGATAGTTAAGTTCATCACATATATTAACCCTTGTTTTAGGCACATGATGATTCCAATTATTTTGTCATGAATATAGAAAAGAATGACAATGACAGCAAAAATAATAAAAAAAAAAATTGCCGAAATATTTCCTGAAATTCTCACTTATGACTAACACCCGTGCATAAGAGTACTGCACGCCAAAACCGCGTTGCACGTGCATCCCTTTTGCGCAAAAAAACCCCATTGAGAACCAACTTCTATTAGAGCGCAGTTCATATCCAGTGAGTACTACGGTTCGATGCACAGTCAGCTATACTCAAGGGAGTGAATAGGAACAGCCGTGCTATATTGTTATTCGGAACTCAATAATGTTTTAGACCACAATTTGTTTAGCCGTCCAGTTGTGAATTTCAGTTTGTATGTATTGGATATGATATGTGAAACGTGAGAAATGAAAGTTCCAGAATGGATTACACTGTTAATTTTCTGTGACTTTGTGCTTTTGCATACAGTTTCTTCGAACGGTAAGATCAAAAGGGTTTCGGTTTCTTTGTAGTTAAAGTTAATACTGTTAAATGGGTCACGATAAAGTTTGAGTAAAGAAGTTATTAAACAGGCTTTTTCCCCAGCCTGAATACACAATATTAATTGTTATTCGCATATTATGAAAAGGTTTTATACCGATAATCGAAAAAATATCTCTAATGTTTAATACTTCTCCTATTTTGTATGATATTATGAGTTATTTCAGTAAGTATTATTCACAATACATTAAACAACATTGTTCAGTATGTTTGTGTATTCGTAAGAGCTATGTCGTTTAAAGTGGATGCAACATACTTTATTTATTTTGCTTATTCTAATACCAATGTTTTCACACTCAAAAAACGTAGGTAATTTTTAATCGAATTACAAGTGATTTTAATCACTTTTATACCTGGACTTACATTTTGTCTTTGATCTTGATGTCGGCACCTTTGATCTGTAATACACACACACACACAGACAAAGATAACGGTCATTAAAGGAGACTGTCGAATAAAACTTCTTGCATTTTTTAGCTAGGATTACCTGAGCTATTCTTAAGCTTTGTTTTACATTTTGTGTATTTGAATAAATACGGTCAAAATTTGCCAGCCAGAATAATTGCATAACATTGTAAGTTATGAGATAATGAGAGGTGATCTATTTGATTAGGATTATTGAAACCTTTGATGTCATTAAATTTCGATTATTATTCAGAATTTCAGTACTGTCATATTCCCACTAATGTAATAATATGTAATCTAATAAATTCCATAAGTTGCTGTGGGTATGTGTTAATTAAGATTTCTGAGAAATACAAATGTTAACACCTTAGGCTTGGTATTGTATAACATACAATCTCCGATGGCATTTCAAGTCGGAGATGAAAGGTGAACATTTTTTTATATTATTTATAAACATACAAAATATAATATGTATTTTAAATTATTTCAAAAACAGTTTTTTCACCAGCTCATAATTTTAACTGCCAATACTAATTCTAATTTAAAAGAGGTAATTAAACGAGCTGCAGCCACAGGTACCTGGTGTTTGGACTGCAGTTTTGGCCATTTGAGCTCTCTGATTCGAGCGATTAGGTCCCAGAGGTGATCTCTTGGTCTGAGAATTATATGTATAAAAAAGGTGTTCTTGAACTCTATGATACAATAATCCACCTTTGGGTGTATATTTTTATATATATTGGAAATTTTGGTATTTCATACAATCCTTAGGTCCCTAGGGACCGAATCACTCAAATCAGATAGTTCGACTGGTCAAAACTGCAGTCCAAATACCTGAGGTAACTGTGCCCTAGACAGGGGACGTTAAACCAATAGGGGAATTATCCAGGCATCATTCTCAGAACTAACAGCATTGATAATAAAATTATTGTACCAGTACCTGTATAATATTTGATCAGTGATTCATACATCTATTTAAGTGCCATTTGCAGGATTACTGAAGGTGAAAGAAATGTATGACAAAACTGTTATTTCAGACTTCTTGAATGTTTTTTTCTGCGGGGATTTTTTTTTATGGGGATGTTTAAAGTTATTACTGAGGCCAAAATTTGGCCCTTATATAAAAGGGCATATTTTTGCCCCTTTCCCTAGTGTTTGGAATTGATTCCAGATTAACCATCGATAAATTCAACTGACTGATTATTGATATTACAATTGGTTTTTGACAATACCTTAATTGTAGATTTATTCTTGTCATATATAACTCGTAATTCTTAATTATATATATGCTTATGTCATGTGTATGTTTTAAGTTATTTCGTGTTGCTGTTGCTTTCGGCCATATTGTTAACATAACAATTGAACACTTCCGGATTAATAATTGAACTTGAAACAATCGGTGGCAATTAACCGAAGGCAAATAACTAGAGGAGAAAAGAAAAACAACTCACCGGATGAATCGATTATCGATTATGACCAATTACAATCGATTGTTACCAATTTCAGGCCCAACCAACAATTTTTCTATTTGATCATCGGAACATCTTTACCTTTCACATACATGTAGTACTAGCTACAGTATAATCTTGTATTTTTGATTCTTGTTTTTCAGACTGTTGTGTGGGCCTCCCAGAAGATGAATCAAGCTGCCGGGACATCTGTTTTAAGGTTTGGGGCCATTACTGCTCATTTTTTCATCTTTGTAAGTTTTGTAGGGCGGTTTGGGGGCGGTTCTCAGGGCCCATTTATTTATAAATACACATGTATGCAGTTGCATAATTATAACATTCAGGGGCATATATTTATAGCACTCCATTAAAAACACATGTGAACGTTTTGTCTCATTTTTTGCATTATAATTAGTAGCAGAACTGTTTATTTAAGAGGTAATGTTATGATATTCAAATATCTATTAAACAAGGTTCAAAACGGGAAATTAATTTTGAAACGAAAAAAAAATAAAATCTGTGACTTGTAATTAAACTGGGAGATTTTCTCAATCATATACTAATGAAGTAGGAAATAAATGGTATAAAAAATATATGTATTTATTTGATTGGATGCATTATATGTTTTATAACTCCAGTTGATACAGAAATATTCAATTTCTGCTGGATAATCAAATAAGCTGCAAATTATTAATTCTCATCTTCCAAATTCATAAAATATTAAACAGCATTGCCAGATGGATAATTTCAAGACTTGATCGACTCAGCCCAAGTCAGATCATAACCATAAAATTTGGCTTCTGGAGAGAGGAATCATCTATTTGAAATGAAAAAAGAGCGAAAAAATAAATTACTGCAAAAAAAATAATGCATCACTGCCATATTATTACGAACTCTGACACTTGCCCTAGGGTTTTGAATCTAACTGGTGCCTGAATTGGCAGATGAAATAAATTGAAACATTTTTTTGTAGATAGTAAAATGCCTTACATTAAACATTATCATTTCAATGTTTAGACCATAGGCTGCAGTATAGTTCACCAAACCTGATAGACATAGACACCTCTGGTTTCCGACTTAAAAATGCCAAAGTTTTAATTTTCGGGTACTCAAGTAGTCCACCCTTTTGAATCCAGAGTACTCCTAAAAATTCCTGAATACTGAGTACCTAAGGATGGGGGAATCTATGTCTTTAATGTTACTCGTCTATTTTAAAATTTTAACAGTCAGACTTGGAAATCTGGCTTCATAACACATGTATCAAGAATGCTGGAAAGTCTTGCAAAACATAATGAGATTTGAAAAAAGAACTAAAAACATCATGAAGATTTGTAATCTTTCTGTTGAATAAAGTTAACAGGGAGCACGGCATGTCAAAACTGACAAAACATGACAGAGGTATGGGGATAATTAATGTTTCAATTAAAAGTAAACTGGTTAAGAGTTAAACACAACCTCGATTTTTTTTTGTTTTTTTTCTAGAGTTGCATTTTTGAGGATAAAAAGGGTCGCTTAGGCAACACTTATAATAAATAGTGTGTCTTTTGTTACCCGACCAACTAAAGTAATTGCTAACCGAAAGATTTTTGCCTTTCTTGGTAAGCCCTAATAAAAAAATACATTTGGTTCGGGGTAACCCGACCCTACCTACGAAATAGGCGCCGATCCTACCGTTCTTATAGTCAGTTTGAAAAAGAAAGTGCACGCTTTTTAAGTGCTTTTCAATATGTAGTTTAAAACCTTGGATGCTTTATACAGAAGATTCTCATTTCTCTAATGATAAAAATAACATTATAATGTAAAGCCTAATAAAAAAATAAATAAAAGCCCACCTTAATTCCCTACCTATTTTTTAAAAGGTTGTAACCCTAACGAAACCATTTTTTACAGGCCTAAGAAAATTTACTACAAAAGTCACCACCTACCTACCCTACACTCAAAATGTGGGCAGGGTTTGACATTAAGGCTCGAACAAATAAAATTCACTAGTTGATAGATTGTCTGGTCTAGCTATTGTCCGAGCCCAGCTAGCTGGATTGGTTTGAAAATTTTACGCTTTTCCAAAATGTTGATCAGAAATCAGTACATACTATATTTAGAACCAGCCTCAATATGGGATCACTTCAGTTTAATATCATAACATATATATTGTAACGTTCCGCTGTAGGTGGAAGTGCGTTCATAGTGTAACGTTCCGCTGTGGGTGGAAGTGCATTCATAGCGGAAGTGCGTTCATAGTAAATTGATATTTCTGGTTGGTAATATGCAAATTGGCATAATTATCCACTCCTCTCAGTGTGGATGGAGAATATATATATATGTATATATTAAGAGCAGTCGATCCCTTCAGGGTTGAGCATGTTTTCTCTGAAGGGATCTGTTGGCCTTGTTGGCCTCGCATGTTACAGTATCATAGTTACTTAACTTTATTGGTATATTATTGCAAAATGTTTAAAACCATTGTTAATCATACTGTATTTATGCTAAGGGCATGCAAATGCTGAAATTTGTGAATTAGAAGTAATGGTAATGTTAATCGAAGTATGACTTTGTATGTTATTTTATTTTTTTATACCTTTTTGTATGGTATTATGGGTTTTACACTTTGGTCTAGTTCAGTATTGGTCAGGTCTGGGAGGTTTTCAATGATACTGGACCACTGGTCCAGTTCTCAAAAAAGTTCATGTCAAAGTTCCTGGTGGGTTGGGCTACATCCAAAGAATGTATTATTTAATGGAGGCTTTACTTAGTAGTAACTGGTTAATTTATCAGTCAGTTTTGAATTTGGTAATTTTTTATAATGTCATTAATTGTGATTTTTAAATATTATTTCTCATGGAAGATTTATAGCTTACATTTTAAGTTCTGAAACACTTGTATATTCTTAAGGATGTAAGTCATAATGAACTGTTGTTTTAGGGCCGCTATCCTTTTGCAAATTACTTGGTCTTAATGTGTTAAGCAGTTTAGTAAATTACAAAATATTGTACTTAATACCCACTTTAATACCTCTTTTCAATTATATTTTCCGCTCGAGTTATTTTTATCTATTTGGGGGGCAATGTTAAAATTACGGTTAGTAAGTAACAACATTGCAATTTTATGGCGATATGGTGTGTTATTTTCTATTTTACACACAAATTTATATTATTTCACATGCTTTAGATCATAGACTGGCTCAATAGGTTATTGTCAAACTAAGAAAGTACTATCATAAACGCCAGCTTTTACGATTATTGACATTCAAAATCAACCGTTTTATTTCCATATTATTAAACATGATAAGTGACTCTGAATTTTCATTGTGATGTGAAAAAAATAATTGAGCATTCAAATAGGTTTTCAAATAGATGAAATGATAATTTATTATAATAATTTGGTGTTAATTGTTTTATAAAATTAATATGTTTTCTGATATATAGATCTGCAGTTACTATTTCAAACATGACAATGGGGGGGGGGGGGGTTCATTCAACTGCTGAACCATTGATTTTAGTTGGGAAGAGGGGGAAATATTTTATATCTATTTTGCTATAGCTGACCCATTCTAAATAAACATTTTGGAAAATCAAGCTTTATACATCTGACAGGTATTTTCTCGAAAAGTTTAAATGTAACAAGGTTTAAACCCTTTACAAAAACTTCGCTAAAAATAATTATGTTATTAAAACCCAATTTCACAAAGAAATTGGAGTTGAGATATATTCTGTTATTTTACTTAAAAAGTGCAATACTCTTAAAATGGAGAACAATAAGTAAGTTTTAAAATAATGGGATTAAATCTTGATCTTGAAATTAACTGGATTAATGCGGATAAGCAGCTTTAACGAGTTTAAGATTGTTTGAAAAGTCAGGCCCTTAGGCTTAAAATCGAGGCAAGAGTCGTGTAATTTCATTTTCAAATACACTGTCAAGTAGTTTGTATATTATACTGCAGATGATTTATGATCGAAACATCTCAAGAAATAATCATACTGCTTGTAGTCAGGTAAATTGTGCACGATATTGACAAAACCTGTTGTTGTATATCAAGTGAAAGTGGAATCCATCTTTGTTTAAATGATATAAATGTCATCTCGCTAAAAATGTACACAAAGCTGAGGGAATTTTAATGTTACAATCAATCATTTTTGTTTGTACATGAAAGGTCTTTAGACTGATTATTAAAGGGACTCGCTCATGTTTTTTCATAAAATGCACTGTAGTACGAAATAAAGTGTGGCAAATCATTAGGAGTGTTAAAATTAAGATACCGAAAGCTGGAACCTTTTAGCATTCATGTATGTTGATATTTGCTCAAATATCGTCTTTGAAGACCACAATTTTCATTAGTGTTAACAACACAATTTATCACTTAATTAGGCATGATTAACAGACTTTGTTGTTGCGTGATTGGTTGATTGACATTATCATGTGATGTTATCGATGTATTCTTAAGAGGTCAAAATATCAGCAACTTATGTAAAAGTCCTTGTGGTCTTGTGGTTTAAGCCTCGGTTGACTAGTGTTTTTGGCTTTTAAAAAAAACATTGATTCTAATACTGATTGTATGGATTGTCTTTAAAGCATATCATTAATATAGCTTTTGGTTATGGAAAAATCTCGAGAAACAATTTGCGTAATAAAAAAATAGAAAAAAGAAAGGTAAAATAGATTTTCTGACCTACCAGTACCAACCCTATTTTTGGGGGGCCATGAAACCTAAAACAAATTTACTATTTTTTTTAAGCCGAAGATGTTAATATAAGTTCAAATGAGAGATAAATTGTGCAAATGTAACAGGAATTTTTTTACATTTTGCAGAAAAGCGTTAGTAGCACTATGGAAAATTAGATGATTTGAATCATTAATTTACTAGTTTCTGTTTTAATAAGTATTAAGTCAGTTGATAATGAGTTGGTGTTTGTTCTTCATCAATGATAAACAAAAAAAAACTTCATTTACACATTTTGAATTTTTGTGTCATTTAAACATTTTGAATTTTTGTGTCACCAACATGAAGTCTGTAAGAAACTGTCCCTTTAAAGTAACAATCAGTCACAATTGTCTTTACATGAGAGCTATAAAAAGCTGATTCATTAGTTTATGTTGAAAAAAAGGTATGCAGATTTTTTACAATATTTCTTAATGAAAAAAATAAGAAAAAAATGTTAAAAGCAGTTTAATGTCATCCTTACATTACTGGCACAACCGGTTAACATACCATTTAATTCATGTAATTCTTTTGAAAACTAAGTTATGAAAATTGATGTTTCTCCAACGTTTTATAAAAAAGAGGTTTGAAACTTTCATACCCAAGCAAAGTTGCAAACTTCTTTTACAAGTTGTTCTTTTTGAAATCTCCCGAAATCTTGGAAACGCTAGAATTTAATTAATGCAAAGATATGGGACCCTAAATTGACAGTCGTTTCTTTCATATTTTGTCCATTTCGCCCGAATATGGGCACCATATTGAATTTCATGGGCCGGAGAAATAAAAGGGGAACTTGATAACATCTCTTTGAAGTGACGATTCCCTTCACTGAGGTTAAATATTCCTTTGACTTCCGAAAAATTAATATGAAAATAAAATGTTTGTTATCAAATTTAATGTATTTATGTTGTTCACTTATGTGACGTTATGGTTTTCAGTATCCCAGTATCCTGGTGCGTTAACAAAGAATGGAATTTAATATTAACTTTTTTCATGATATCGTTGTTCTGACACAAGTGCTTGACTAATATAAATTTCTGAAAACAAAATATAAGAACAATGAGAATGGGTTTATGAAAGCAAACGCCTTAAGGTTCTTTATCATTTTTATCCTTTAATGCATTTTTGGGCTACAATGAATCTTTAACGTGATACTTCAAAATCATATTTTATGGTCTGCTTTGCATAGAAACCATTGAAAACTTCCAAATTAATCTCCAAACAGTTTCTAATTTATCAGAGGTTCAGAGAACTTTTTATAAAAAAATATTGTAAAGTTGCATAATAAACGTATTCACGTTTTTACTTTCATCAACTGTTATCACATGTTTGGGCTTCTATAATGTTGATCACAGGGGCTTCTCAATAGCCCACGGGTATCGAAGATAGATAGTAGACCCCCATGTCATGAGTTTATCGGCTATCATGTTTTTTCTTTCAATACCTTATACTACCTGCCAGTTTTTATCATCGCTAATCATTATTGCAGCAGTGTATTTGTGATCATTCTTTGCAGAGGCCAGAAAGAGTTTTTAGATAAAATAGGTTGTCATCCACATCGGCCATTGGCCTTTTCTTGAACTCCAGATTTTTTTCATTTGACAAAAAGTTTGGCATGGTGGAAAAAGTTGTTGAATATGGAGGAAGAAAATTCGAATGTACCACGGCACATACTTCATTATTTAAAGAAAAGAGTTTAATCCTCCCAATAGTCACATTTCATTTGAAAATGAGGGCGAGAATCTAAAAATTATTTGTCCCTGGCCTATTTGTGATCATTTTCTGCGGATCTCTCTCACGCATTCCTGTGTTGCCCCATGGGAAAGTGTCAAATGAGATCAGGGCTTAAGATATTTTGACAATATTTTTTCACATCAGTAATAAATATGATAAGGGTTATTGTTAGAATTGATCCTGGGTCCATCAGTGTTTTCCCTGTGTCATTAGCCCATTTTTTTAATACCTTTTTGTGCCTTGCTGAGCGATTTTTTTATCATTAATCTTAAAAGTCAATAAATTTTAACATTCTGACTAATTGCATATAAATAAGCTCAAGAAGTTCAGCTTACACATACCTGTAGCGTGCAAATCAAACAATTTAAGAAACAATTTATATTTTAAGATGATGTTACATGTTTTATGAAATTTAAAATCTCGAATTTCTGTAAATATTGACAGATTTGCTTGCCTGCCATTATTGATGTGTGTCACGGTATCGTTTACATCATCACGCTTCCATACCAGCCCAAAAGGCGGAGTAGATGCGAGATACAATCTCGTTCAAATGTCCCGCTTCATTAGCGTACAGCAATCTACGTTATTATTAAACTTGTCAATGAATAATCGTTTTAACCTCACATTTTTTTTACGAACCACCCCTGAGTTAATTGTGCTGTAACAATATGTTATTCTTAAATAGCGCAGAGCTTTTCAAAAGAGTCTAAAAAGTCGTTCAGATTGTAAAATATGGGTCCACATTCGGTAGATTAACGAGACTGATTTGTGGCCACTTAAAACAGTGTTACGTCCATAAAGGTTTTATTATCGACTGCTTGCTTTCGCATTGTGTATAAAAGTTCGCGTCAATCAAAATAGTCTGTCAGGCAGTGGAAATTCAATGCCAGATATGGCAAGTTTACTTTACTTTATTTTGGCAGGTATATTGTCCTCTGGGTTTATAATGGTCGTGTCAGGGTATCGAAAAGTGGTGAGAGTTACGATTTAGCAAATAGCTTAAGTTGGTTGTAAACTACACAATGTATGTGGTAGAATTTTAGAGTACATAATAAATAAAATATTTCAAAAAGGCCAGGTTACACTATACTATAGGCCAGTTTTGGCTTAAAATTATGAAATAATAAAAACTGAAAATAACATAACATAAATTTATAATATAAAAAAAATCAAGTACACATTTGAGCTCTAAATGACTCGAAATAAACATTTATTTGCATGTTTGAGGCCTTCAAAAAGAGTTGATTTGTAAAAGGAATATGATGACTCAAAGTGTATGATTTGATGCATTTAGCACTGAGTTAAAAAAAAACTTTTACCCATCCTGAAAATACAGTACATTTATGCATGTGTTATATTATAAATACACAAAGTACATGTATTAAACAGTCTTTTTGTGGCTGAAAAATGTAAATGATAGAGTGGTCTAGTGGTTAAGGTGTCTGAATCTCGACCAAGTGGTCATGGTTCAAGGCATACCTGTGCACATTCTCTTGGTCGCTTAGAAAAGGCAACCACTGCTGGCTTCTTCAAAAAAAAATAACCCAGGCTCTAGGCTGAATCATATATATCTGTAAGCTTGTAGCTGCCTTCACAATTGATAATAAACTTTTAAAAAACGCCTCTGTTTCAATCTTCGCAACTCAATGAACCTTGTTACAAATGCCCATATTTTTTTCATCATTGAGTATAAACGTTTGAACAAATGTCTATGTTCTTTGCAATTGAGTATAAACTTTTAAACTTATGCTTCTCCTTTTTTTCACCATTGAATATTAATATTTAAACAAATAACTATGTTTTTTCCAGGTGTCGGAGGCAACAAATCAGGTTGACCAGATCTCCATGCTGGCGTCAGCTCCGTCACAATGTCCACATCACCTGGTGAGTTGTTAACCCTTCAGTCAGAAGTTCCTCTCCCTTTAACAAGGGGTATGTCAATAACATGGGCTCCATATCTCCCACACTCATTTAAGGATTGTGATGAAATTTTGTAGAACCATTTCGCAATGTTTTGGTCTATGTCATAGTTCAAGGTCATTTAACTGGCTTGACCCTTGATTTCAAGTCTTATCCTTATTTCCTACAACCCTTGCAGGATCCTAATGAAGCTTTGTCCACATGTTCTAGTCACATAGGCAATGTGCAGAACCCATGTTGCAACACTGTCCAGTCAAGGTCACAGTAAAAGGTCATTGGATTAAGCCTTGATTGTATGTCCCATCCTTTTCCTAAACCACTTGCAGGATTTTGATGAAACTTTGTCCACATTTCCATATTTGTCCAATTGAGACATTGTGCAGAACCCATGTTACAACATTGTCCAGTCAAGGTCACAGTAGAAGGTCAAGCTGGCTTGAGCAGGTGCTGTCGTTTCAACTGCCATCTTTTCATGATTCAGCATATTTTTGTCAAAATTGATCAATGCCCCGAGTTGCAAGGAATTGGTGATTCTCCATTTAAGTTTAATTTGTATCTGCTAATGGATACGTCATTTAAAATACTCAAGACTCTTGAATACAATATGCCATATAACAATGATGAGTAACATCATAAATGAATCCCGACAATCGTGATATACCATAAGCTGATCAAACTTAAAATCTGCCGTCTGTAAATATTTCAAAGCACTTTGGTGAAACCTTGGATACGCTTCTTTTGAAATTTTGACGTCTTTAAGTCTTTCGGACAATAAATGCAATTCAAACAAAGCTCTTTTTCCTTTGATTATGTTTTAAAGGATAACTCTTAAAGAATTCATTATGAATCATGCAGTCTTAAAATTGACAAATGTTGAATATTCAGCTTTAAAGAAATGCATGGTGTTGTTGAAAAAATTCTCTTAAGCAGCGGTTGTCAGTTTAAGTTTTTCGTATCAAAAATAAAATGCTATTAACTCCTTGCATTTCATCGGAGGTTATTCAAATCGTAATTCATAATTTGATATTTTATAAAATGAAAAGAAGCGAATTATAAGCTTTTAGATTAGCCATGTTTTAGTTCAGTGAAACGGCATTAATACTTGGCACGTTGAAATGTTCGCTCTAAAGAAGACCCAATAATTAACTGTTTTGTGTTTTTCTTCCATATTCAAATGTGAATGTATAGCTCAGCGTTGCAGTCAATAATTCATATTAATTGAAAAAGGGTTACCGAGGTCAGTGAAAATGGATTTTATCATGACGATGGTCTAATCTATAGACGTACCATACTAAGGCCCTCGTGAACTAAATATGAGTTTGCAGTTCCCAAAACAACTCCTTAAAAATACCCGCCCTTTAGGGAAGCAGAGAAAATGTATACAATGTTGTTTCCTACACCATTTTGAGTATTTGGCGGGGCCTATTTGATTGGGAATGTGATTAAGTTTATAATAACATAATATTTATACTTTTCAAACAAAAACTTGGGATTTTTTTTTCACATTTGGGAAAAAGTATATGTTTTAGCATTGAGTTGGGGCTGAAGTTTGGCTTCAAATTGTTAAGAAAAAAATCCCAATTTAAAGGGACTTAATTTTCAATATCGTTCCTTCCACTTACCGGTGAATGAAAATAAGAATGAAAAAATTAAATCACACTTTGTCAGTCAATCACAGATGAAGTGTTAAAGAGTTCATTAACTGCATGACCAACATATGAATGGCATTAACAAATACTGTAAGAAATTATTTTTTTTAAGGCTTTCTTCACAAACCAGTTGAGTTGAGTTGAGTTTTTAAATTATTTTTATTAACATTTCAGATGGAGTTTTGGCGCTGTATAGAACAGGCAGTACCAGGTAGGATCCTATTTCAGTTTGGTGGTCAACATTATATTTTGTCCAATGAGAAGGCAATATTTATCAATACTTTCAATACATTTATTTCAGTAAATCAGCAGTCAGTCTTCTCTTTTAATCAGGTGAAGCAGTACATATAAACAGTGGCTGGCCCAGTTATGTGGTAATTGCATATGTTTGTAGAAATTAAACCAATACACCGGCTTAAATATTTTGCATCATCCCATGTGATATTTCTCAAAGTACATTTAACAATGTGCTAATTAATTCAACTATTTTTCATTAGTATCTTAAAGTTATAATTAAAGTGATACTTGTATTTAAAATCAATACATTCACATGTATAACCAACATAAATTTGAGTGATAAACCTTAATTTACTACTTACTAAATAATGCATTTAAGGAAAATATTAATAACTTAAAAAACAAGTTGTTTCCATGTATTTGATAGTTTTCCGCACCTTTATTTCAAATTAAACACGGTGTCCTAAGAACCATTGTTTTTGATATAAATTTATTCATCCTTTTGATAAATTAGAACAATTGTATTAATTGTGGTATCTCTTATTTGGGAGTTAAAGAGTGCATCTTTAAATAGTTATTAATACATCAAACTAAAAACTTGACGATCCTACTTTAAAATTACCTTTCTGAATGGTGATTGTAGATTGTTATAGTTTTGTGAAAGTTTGATTTCTGCATATTGATCAGGCCGTAAAATTCAAAACCTATGAAAATTACCTATACAGTGTTGCTTTGGAATGATAACATACCGTTTGTGCAAAATTAAACGTTGTGAAATTGACTCACTAAAAGCCCATAAAACACAGGAGAAAAAAAACGCCCGCAAATAAAGCCCAACTACTGTAGCTTAATGTTAAAAAAGGAGAAATTAGAGGCTATATTTAGCGTTGAAGCATTTTGAATTTCCAACAATGATAGATGATTATTGAATTTTGGGATTAACTTTTACAGAGTGATTAACAAACGGTATTAAGCTAATAAAATTGTTTGTTAAAGGAATAAGGATTAATTTGCTTTTATGTCGAGATTGAAATCTTAATTCACAGTCAATATGTCTGATTAACTGTGTGATAACTTTTGAACAACATTTATAATGTTTGATTAAGACGAACTGGCCACCCAACTTTCGTAAACTTAACTATTTTGAATTTTAGAATCTTTTGGTAAAATAATACCGTAAGTCTGGGAATTTTCACCAAGGATTTTAAAATTGGTGAAATATGCTGTGTGTATTTGTTTAAGAAACAATATTGCGTGCAAAAAGGTAAATTAGTCTCCAATGGCTTAAAGCTGCCCTCTCACAGATTTACCGTTTTGACAACTTTTTTATTTTTTGTCTTAGAACGAGCCAATTTTTGCGAAAATCCATGGAAACCAGTGATATAAGACTGCTGACAAAAAAATAGATCGCAGATTTTTATAATTAAGTTCAAAAATTGATGTTTTATGCATTTTTTTATAACCGTTAGTACCGGTTCAAGCCAAAAAACATTAATTTTCAAACGGAAGCCACAAAACATTAATTTTTCAAACGGAAATATGAACATCTACGATCTGATTTTTTTGTCAGCAATCTTATATGATTGGTTTGCAGATATTTACGCAAAAATTTGCTCTTTCCAAGACAAAAGATAAAAAAGTTGTAAAAATGGTATATCTGTGAGAGTGCAGCTTTAAGCCATTCACAGCTGACATGCTAAGTTTTTTAAATAAACTGTGTTGTATGTAAAAAAGAAAAAGCATATGTTTTGTGTACAGATAAAAAACATTAATGATATTTTGGCACATTTTTTAATTGGGGAAATTTCCACATTGGAAACCCCATTTATAAAGGCTAACACTTTTTTTTAAAAGTATGCAAATTAAATGCTTTATTTTGATCATTAAATTCAAATGAGTTAAACATAATAATGCTTAGAAATTAGTGCCCCTTTTTTTAGCCAAAGTTAACCTTTGACAATGCTTGTTAATATGAGCATATTATAAATAATAATACCATATTCCCAAATATTCCCCTCCCCTGAATGCCCGCCACCAGCAAATCCTAGTACTGATAAAAGCTCCAATAACCTCAGACTCAAACAAATGAACATGATTGACATTTCATACAAGGATTCTTTTTTTCAACATGCCTTTGAAAATGTTCACGGGGAAATAAAGCTGTTGTTGTTTTTTACATTTTAACGATTTTCTTCTTAATGGCACAGCCCAAGTGGTGTGCTTAAAGATGGAATAATTCAAACTTTGTTTAAACTGTGAGCTTACAAAATTGGCGGTCTTTCTTTGGGATATTTGTAAAGTAAACATGACCAAGGGGTATTGCATTCAACGTCTCGACAAACAGGTTTTCAACGGCTTTTTGGTCAATATGGAGACAATTCTTCTATAAATGATCGCTTTCGTTCGCAAACAAAATAATTCTAATGGATACCTCCATTAATGGAGAGCGATACTTCAAATTTGAAAAGATACAGCGGTTTTTGTACTATTATTGAACAAGTGGCGATAAAATAGAAGGCTAATTGACGCCTCGGTCAATATTTAGATTTGAAATATAAAAATGTGAAGTTTTTTTCGTTTTTGAGAAAGTCAAAAGGAAATGAGAAAGTCACTTGCGGTCAATTTTCACCTTGTTGACAAAAGGTAACATGAGACTCAATTCAATAGTTAAGTTCAGCAAGGGTTAAACATTAAAATTTTCGCGCTTCGGTACATTTGATATACAATTTTAAAGATAACATCTCATGCAATATTTAAGTGAATCATTAATGCACAAATTTAAGATTTTTGACAAAAAACTGAAGAGTATTTGTGGTATAAAGCAAAATAATACACTTGGGAAATATTTAAAAAATAACAAAACATTAACAATACATATATAAGGCCACAATTGATGTAAAATTTGTTTCTGGTTTAATGACTGATTAACGAAAATACCTGCAACATGATTTTTTTTTTAAGGCTCTCCGTTTGTCATAACTCTTTTATTGATTTTTCGTAATTTGTTAAGGAATAAAGGGGCTGGAAAGAAAAAAAAATAAATAATAATAATAAAAAAAATACCAACACCTGAAAAGAACAAGCATAATATTCTTGAATAAATGTAGATTAAATGTTACTTATGACTAATTACAATTGTTGTAAAGTATTTAATTTAGACAGCTAGTTTGTAACATACAGGAACTAAAAATGCAGAATTTAAAGGGTTTTTCACACAAATTTTATGATGGCAAGATTTGTTTTCAACTGTTTAAAATGATTTATTTTACTTACTTTTATGAACAAACACCAAACAACAACTGGCAGATCATAAATCATTTGAAGAAATTCTGATAATCTATGTGTGACTGTTTAAAACAGAGCACTAAGTAATGGTTAAAGGTTGTTAGTTGCAGTCGTACAACCATTTTTAAGTACATACAAACCATCTTTTACCTTTTAGTGGTCTACATAATATTGTGTAATCTACCTACTAAATGGGCCAGCCACTGTTTATAACTACTAATTTACCTGATTAAACTCAACAATGGCAGTGAGTGATCAACTGATTTACTGAAATAAATGTATTGGAAAATTTTATGTAAATTGCTTTCTCATTTGACAAAATATTATGGTAATCACTAATTTGAACACGATGATGTTTTAATACAACTTTTTTTTGCAAAGTCTGACCCTGTAAAACGTGAAAGGGGGCCCTTTAGACATCCAGCTGGCAGTGTAATTATAAAAGACCTGTACCAGAATGAAACCGTTAAACACCAGCATTCATTCCCAGACTAGCAGTCGGCTTTTATTTCTTGATTACAGTTTCCTGTGGAACATTTATTGAAATTTTTATAACCATGACAATTTGATTGCCTGTATAAGGCTAATGTAAAAAAAGTTTTACTGCGATGGTAATGTGATTATTTTTCTGATGGAAGCCGTACATTTGATATTTCCTAGTGGAGATATGATTTACCGGAAATTATTATTATTTTCTCAGAATTTAAGCATACTGTATCGTATTTCGAGACATACTGTATTTTAAGCAGGGTATAATATTATATAGTTCAATGAAGTAAATATGCGTTTATATATATTGGCAATTTTTTATGGAAAATAAAGTAAAAACTGCTGTTATATTGTGAAGTATAGGTTATATTAATGTGCTACAAATTGAACAAATTTATTTCAGAAGCAAATGCGAAATAAGTTTGATTATTTTGTAATATACATGAACTGAATGATAAGTGGCTGATAAGCCTATCAAGAAGTCTCCTTCGCTAAGCGTGACCACACAGACCAAGGCTGTAAATAAATTAAATTAAATCGACTCTGTCATGTAAGCTGATAACCAAAATACAGTGCACAAAGTATTTTGCTGTGATAATGGCCCGTTCACAAGCCATGAATGATAAATTTTGACTCTAATTCCAGACTTAAAGGGGGTGTTCAAGATTTAATAGTCAAACATAAAAAAATAATTTTTTAACAGTGGCAGTAAATGCTTTATATTGATAAAAAGCATCAGTAACGCGTTTAAACAAATTCAATCTTGAATTTATTTGCGTTGCTTTAAAAAACAAATGAGTTAGAAATGAAGTTACATGAGTCAACATTTTAATTTCTTTTCTTGGGATTCAACCAATTGCGAAATGGATCCATAAACTGTTTTTACCCAGTCACAATTATTCATCAATTTTGAATTTCACTTGATTTTTGCTTTTTATTGTTTTATTACGAGACAGAAATAAAACCTTGATTTAATGATCAGTTGACTTGATTTTTCAATATAATTTCTTTTTTCCTTTTTATTACAAGATGGAAATAAAAGCTTGATTTAATGTCATTATCGAGAAGAAATGTCACAGTGGGTATATCGATTCTGAGCCAGCGTATAATGTGTTTTAAGATAATGAGGGGAATTGGCTGTATTGATTTGTAATTAGTGAGCCAACAGGGAAAAAAATAATGTAAACTAATTATTGAAACAAGAATTTCTAAATTATTGCATGTGCTATCAAGGAAAACATCAATGGGCAAACTATATGGAAGTTTAATCTTTATTTTGTTAGGAAAACCATACTTAATTTAATGGAAAAAGAGGTTGATGTATAAATATTTGAACAATCATTTTTATAAATAATTATATTTGTGTATTAATGTACCATGTTCAAGATTTTTTTCTTTGTTTTTTGTCTTTCATAACATTAACTCCCATTTCGAATGGTAACAAATAGGAGGAGCTTAACAGTGCAATAAGTATTTTTAGCTTGTAGATAAATTTCAAAGCTATTTACTTATATGAATGCTAGTTATCGAATTTGTTGTTTACAACAATTTGTGGTACAAATCAGATTCTTCACATCAACCCCATCATTGGATACCCCCCCCCCCCCCCCCCCCCGATACACTTTTTCACTATATGTAGTTGAGTAGCGTGAATGATTTTTGTGGGTAAATATCTTAATCATGTATAATTAATGAGGCAGTTTGATTTGTTCCGCAAAGAACCAATGTGGAAATATGTACAGTCACTGAAAAAATATTCTGGCGATAGTTGGAATTGAACTCTATTTTATAATTGCGTTGTCCAACACACACCCATGGATAAAACTGACAATACAGGGTTATTGAACAGTATTTAATTGTAATATCTATTTCATTGGAAGAAGAGTTGTCTCCCCGGCCTTATTCATATTCATTAAAAGCAGAACTTTTCAGTCAATTTAGCATAGAGTGTAACGGAAGAAAGTATCCGGGTAGCATCAACCCTCGCAATGGAAATTATACAACTTGCACTACGCTCTTGTGTGCAATTTCAATAACTAGGGCAGCGGGTAACTATTACTTAAATACTGTAAACAAAATGTTTTTAAAAAAAATAGATATTGCAGTAAAATTTCTAATTCAGACGCTAATGCATGGAAAATCAGGAATTCAGGAATATTCTTTGTTAAACATGGGAAAACAATTATTAGTTTAATTTGGAAACAAATATTCCACAAGCAGTGTCAACAGTGTGATTTACATTTTGATAGGAATCCAATAAAAAAATTAATGCAAGTCGTGTCAAAATAAGGATGTCTAGTGTTTAAAACAATAAACGCAATCTTAACAAGGTCTTGGTTGTTTGAACATGGCTTTAGATAATTTGCGAAATTAAGGATTTCCCTCTCAAAATCAATGGTAAACAATTACAACTGTGTTACTGAATTATCACAGGTTGGCTGCGTATTGTTAGCAATGATGTTTCTTTCAATTAAACAATATTGACCAAAATGAAACACGTAACAAGCTTTAAACCATGGATTTTGCACATCCTGATTGAGATTTGTCAAATTAATTATTATTGCCAATTAGTAAAGATGTTGGAGTTATGTCCTATGTGAACAAGTCTCAGAAAACAAAAAGCCTCAATTTACAGTAAATTGAGATTTTTTTACTGAGACTTGTTGAATTGTGTCCCTTTGTAAACTGAGACTTGTTAAATTATGTCCCTTTGTAAAGTGATACTTTTTGAATGATGTCCCTTTGTAAACTGAGACTTTGAATGATGTCCCTTTGTAAACTGAGATTTGTTAAATTATGCCCCTTTGTAAAGTAAGACTTGTTAAATTATGTTCCATGGTGAACTGAAACTGTTTAATTATGTCCCTTTGTAATCAGAGACTTGTTGAATTAAGTCCCTTTGTAAACTGAGACTTGTTAAATTATGCCCTTTTGTAAAGTGAGACTTTTGGAGTAGTTCCCTTGGTGAACTGAGACTTGTTAAATTATGTCCCTTGGTGAACTAAGACTTGTTGAGTTATGTCCCTTTGAAAAGTGATTCTTGTTGAGCTGTGACCCTTGGTGAATTAAGACTTGTTTGTTATGCCCAATAGTAAACTAAGACTTAATGATGAGCTATGCCCATTGGTCAATAACATTAGCATCATTTTGTGTTGTTTTTTCCAAAGTCTTGACAATGTCAAAATTGTCTTGTTCAAAGCCATTAAAACCAGTCCGTCTTATTTCATTTTGTTTTCTGAGACTTTGTTTGAAGTTCCATTAACGAAAACGATGTTAATGTGTACAGATATTAATGTTTCTGATAATTATGAGATGTCTGGAATATTTCTTTTCAAAAGTAAATATGTCCTTATGGTCTGCACTGATTGTAAAGTTTCACTTTTTGCATTTTGTTTGAATATTGTGCCAGGCATTAATGTCTTGATGATATTTAAACAGAGGCAAAACAAAAACAGTCCAAACATTTTAATCTGTGGCAATCTTGGATGAATTTTTTGTCCAGTCATTGCCCTTTTTCTGAGGAAAATGAATGAGTGTTGACATTTTGGCTTGCTTTGCTTTTGTGAGACGCATACAATGGCTGTGGTTCTGTTTTCACATTTTTGCTTGGCAAGAAAAAAGGCACCAATTGGCGATCAAAAATGTGCCAAGTGGCAGGCAACAATGCGAAAATATGCCAAGTGGCAGGTCAAAAACTCAAAATGGCAGGAACCAGCAACCTTAAAATGGATAAAAGGTTTTCAAAGATTAAGCAAAAAAAGCAGTAAGGAGTTAATATGTCCAAGGTCTGTATGCCATAACCATCTTAGATTTCCCTTGAATTTAAAATTAGAATTCCAGAGTTTTTATTGGACAGCAAAAATAACTCAGGCCAATGGACTGAATGGAATTGCTGAAGCTATCTAAGGACATGGATAAGAACAACATTGAATTATATTATTTGCCCAAAATTTGATAGGCAATTTTGAGCTTTACCAATGGAAAAAAATTCTGTAGTGTACGTAAGATTAGATTTATTTCCTTTTTAAAAAACAAACAGAACTATTAATTCCACGAAGCATATTTTCAATTTTGACTCTGCATGCACATACACAAAATGTTCCACTATTTATAAAATCAGCTCCAATTTTTTAAGCATTTTCTGTTATTGAAATCGATTGGTCTTGGTCCAAATCGGTCAAAACTGGCAAATTGTCAGAGTTAAGCAGCCCTGTATTTAATTATGAGTAAAAACAAAAATAACATTCTCACAACATAGAAGTGGTCTACAGTAATTATCCTCAAGCATTAAGGGGACATAATAAATCTAAAAACAAATGCATAATGAGAAATAACAATTAAGCTTAGTATCTCTTAAGCTAAAAGCTTAAGTGTCAAGCTTTTCTTGTAAATGATATCTGTCATGCAAACCCACAAGAGAAATTATCTCCCGCTAATGTTTTCTTAGAAAAAGAGTGAAAATTCTGATAACGTACAGCTGCCATTTAATAGTGTGTTGCATGCGAAGTATCATACTGTAAACAAAATATTCGGGAAATTGCTTTTAACGATTATATTGATGTTATTTTAAATGTGTAATTTGGGATAAAATATCTGTTTCATGACTAATTTGTCAATTAATAATTTATATAGATTACAATGATTACATTTTGTTGGAAAACAAATGGGACTCATTTATTTCATTATTCATTTAACTGTTGAAAGGGCTCCGGTCACCTGCAACAATTTGGTTCAAATTTAGATCTGTATACACTGGTTTGCAAGTGTTGTAAAGTGTACATCTCGGATGAGTTGTGTATGCAATAGTACTACAGTCGAACCTCGCTATGTCGACGTCGGATAAGTCGACTTTCTGGTTATGCCGATTTTTTTTTCCGGTCCTGAATTTATTCCTTCTTATTCTATATAAAATAAATCTGTTTGTGTCAATTTTTTATCTCGATTTTTTCGCTATGTCGATCTCGTTTTTCAGTCCCAGTGGTCAAATTTCACACATTTCCTATGTTCTTTATGTCGAACTGTAGATCGAGACGTAGGTGTGAAAATATTCATGACGGTTTGTGGCATGTCGCAAAATACCGTGAGTGTCAATATAACAAACTGTCATAATTGAGAGATACAAAAATGTAATTGGTAAGTGCGAATAATTAAAGTTGTTTGTTTATGTATTTTATTAAAGAGACACTTATTGCTCAAGCTCTTTGGTATTGTATAAAACATAAACATTTTATTGATTAGATATCAATCCTGAATGGGAACAGAAAGAATAACTTCAAAATGTCAAATGTTAGTTCCACTGCTCTGGTCGACCTATTCATAGAAGGACCCGGTATAAAATCTTACAATGTACAAATGTATGCAATTGTGGTTTTATATGGGTTTTGTGTGATCCATAAACGTAAAAGAAATAAATTTGACACAAATAATTATTCTTTTGTTTCGCTTTATTTTTCAATAATAAGTTTGCTGTTTTCACGACAAAAATATTTAACAAGACCGTTCAATTGTTGATGTAAACATCATACAATCCAACTCAAACGTGTGATTGGTGATATTTTTTGTAATTCGGATGAGTCGACTTTTCGTTATCTCGACTTTTTTCACTTGGTCCCGAAAAAGTCGACATAACGAGGTTCGACTGTATATGATGGTACAAGAGAACAGCTAGCCCTTGTTACCTAAGCAATAAACTAAATCAAAATATTGCTAAATATGTATGCTTGAAATAGAAAATGTTAACCTATAAAAAATTGGAGGAATTTTAAGCCCTGCCCACCCGGTTTTTAACATGCAGATTTTTACGTAAAGACCTAAACTGGAATAAATGCTTACAGTGAGGCAGAAGAATTTCTTGACCAGGGATATATGTGACACTCTTCCATGAACTTACCATTGCATAGGATTTGACTTTAGAGCACTCCCCAAAAACAGCTTAAGCTGTGCACCCCTGAATTTGTTACAATACAATCTGGACTTAAATGGATCTAAGAATGATGTAGCTAATCGGATTGCTTGATAACGGACAACACAGTGAATGGAGTCAGCAATGTATTACAAAAAGATTGACTTCATTTGCATATTGAATTCCACCACACCACACCATAATGGCTACTTAATTCCCCCCTTTTTTTGAATGCATGATTTTATTTTCTCATCTTAAACTATTTAAAATCTGTGGTGTTATTTTTGTTCTGGCCTTGCAGGAACATGCATGCCTGCTAACAAGACCACTGGCAGTAAAGTGTCTAAGAAATACTTGTGTCAGGTAGTGAGTGATTTATTACAGCCTGTATTATTCTCGGAAGTATATATGTCAGGGAAAATATTTGCCTAGGTACAGCTCACATTTTTTTTAATAGTCCCAAGGCAGTAAAAGCCCTATTGTGTTTTCTTCAAGTAATGTTTTGTAGGTTTTTTGCACTCACACGTACAGTAACTCATGTTTTGTTTTTTGCCGGGTTATTTTCGTAGCATTTTCCAGAGAGAAAAAAAAAAATCTGAAGTCTTAAGAGCAACAAAGTGAATTTTCGTCTCCTGCCTATTTTTAGCAGAAAGAGATTTTTGTTTATCTTTGATTAATAACGGACAAATGAATGTTAACACTTACAATATGTTGGTGTTAGCGCATATTTGTGGGCCAATGACAATGGAGGATTTACCCTATTTAATTTAGCTCCATAAAATGTTTGATAATTGTTTCTATGTGTTTTTGCATTCTAAAATTAGAAAATTACTTTAATATTTAATCAGCCTCTAAAAAGTGTATATTATAAATAATAATGTTTTTCTGCATTCTTATGTTGAAAATACGACCTCATATAATTAATTATAAACCCAGAAAAATTGTAAATGTAAACTACAAAGCCTGGCTTCTTGGCAGTATGGATTAATGGCTGACATTAGGTATGCATTTCCTTGCACAATCTGCATTGTCTGGTTTGCATTTTTAATGCGACTGTTTCACGGATGCCATTTTTAATTATTTCCCATTCTGCAGACGGCGAAGAAATGCAGTTGTTCTTTTCATTCTGTTTTGAGTGGTGATACAACATGCAAGATATAATAAATAGCTCCTGCTTCTGTTAATTAGTCATATTGTAATTGAAGCGAGTAATGTTTGAGGCGCACCAGTGGTCGAAATTAGCGGAAACCATCAAACCAGGCACTGCTAAAATGCTGTCATGAGGCTTACTTAAAGCTGCACTCTCACAGATTGACCGTTTTGACAACATTTTTCTATTAGAATGAGCCAATTTTTGCTAAATGTCTGAGAACCAGTAATATAAGACTGCATGCTGACAAAGGATGAGTTCGCAGTTTTTCATTTTTACATTAAAAAAGGTGATGTTTTATGCCGAAAAACGTTAGTAACTCTTTTATAAAAAAAACTTCAATTTTGAAAGGTAAATATTAAAAATTGCAATCTGATATTTTGTCACCAGTCTAATATATCACAGGTTTACAGATATTTACGCAAAGATTGGTTCATTCCAAGACAATCTGTGAGAAGGCAGCTTTGAATAGTGGGGCTTGTTTAAAATTTGATGCCAGGCATTAGTAAAAGAATTCAGGCTTGTTCATCCAAAAGACTAATTCCAATGCCTGCTGCACCGTAGGTCAATTATCAAAGACTTATGTCTTCAAATATAGTTTGTTAATAAAGTTGATTTTCAAGAAAGCCCTCATAGAATGGTTGAAATATTAAAAAAAAAAAGATGTACTGTTAAAGTAAAAATTTGCCCTGGTTGTAACATATTTAATAACGGTCCGCCGCATTGCTCCATCTCATAAATACACTGCAAATTCTGTTATTCTAAAAACTATTGCTATGACATGTTAAAATTTATATAGCTTAGCAGGAATATTGGTAACAAAAAATACTCCAAAAAATTGAACATGGCTATGCACTATAAATATTTTAGATTTTCACACACTGCCTTTTAAAGAGTGAGAAAAAATGGTTAGGCTGTGCGTCATTGTAATATAAACATGATTAACAATTTTAAAAAAACGGCTTACATTTTTTGTTGAAAATGGCAGTTAGTTGTATAGACATCATCAATCTCTTGGTAAAGATGTATTTAACTACCATCTTGTCAACGATTGTGCAAACTTGGCATACAATAGGCTGTTTGGTGAAACTTTATATTATCAAACAATAAATAATTGCCCCGGATCTGGTAACATTTCGGCTGACTGGTTTCGTCCTTTTTAACAGCATCTCTCCTACTGTGACTTTGTAAAAAAGTAGGGCTGCTTGTGACCCAGTCTTTTTTCCATTACACCTGCATTGTTTTTGATCAAGTATCATCCAAAGAGCAGCAAAAAATGTATAATGAACGTGCTGATTTACCCCAAAAATTGTGATATAAATACATATCTTATGTCATTGAAATGTTGCAACTTTTTTTTTTTTATCTCCCTTTGATATAATTTACTACTACTACAGCTTTTCTAAGCGATGAATATTTTCAATGCCTTTTGCGTAGTAACAATTGAAAAGAATATTGTAAGGAATGTGTCAAGATTTTTTAGGGAAAATGTCTATTTTTTTACCACATTTCATGCTTAACAGAAAAGCATTTAAAATTTATCATTGTCAAGGCAATGTTCACACATAATTTAAGAAAAGATCTAAATGTTGTTAATTTAGTTCAGTTTTTGGGTGGACATGATTCAATGTATCATGTATTGCATTCGTTATAGATGGTAAAAACAACTTACCTTGTATGGGAAATTTAGTGATGTGATTCAGTGTTGCGCTGGTACTGACTGGTCAACATTTGACACTTCTTATATAGTAGGAATTGTAGGATTGTTACATTAAGTTACCATATGGTACATTATTTTTTTAGCACTGGTTTAGAATATTTGTTTAATAAATATTATTATAAGTGCCATAAACATGTTACAAAATTACAAAAAGTATATTTTTGAACACAGAGAACCTAATATGACAATTGTGATGATTGTTTTTTTTTAATATTATAAGTTATGGGGTCTGTTAGTAGGTGACCTAATATATTGATTATATGGGGCAATTAGGTAACCTTTTGCTCTCTTCCGAATATGGTTTGCTGCGGCCAGAGTGTATACCCCATATCGAGTCACATACTTTATAACCTTGTAATGTATATATCACGTTGAAAACCTGTTTACGTCGATTAATTTATTGGAAACCTTTCATTTCATTGGAAATGAAGTCATTTTGGTAAAATATATTTCAATGACCAAATATGGAACGATATGGGGTCAACACATGACCAGTCCTGGACCAATGGCGTTGTGTCATTCATATTGGAGGCGTAAAATAGTACATTATTGCCTCCCTTGTTTAAAGTGACTCATGAGAATATTTGATGTAATCATATTTAAAAAGATAATTCAAATTTGAAACTATTGGCATCCCGAAATACCAAAAGATATTTAAAAGTGCCTTTGTGGCTTTTTTTATATAGATAATAAATTTGCAGGTGTTTTGAGGCTGCGTGAGTTTGAACAAAAATGAGGTTGCATAAATCTGTTGAAATTTTGACTTTATTTGCATGTTTGAAATATATTCTGATATTATTTTCCCAGCATGAAACATGAACATTTAAATGGATTAGAAGCCGTAGGAAGGGAAATCGGAACTCTGTTAATTAAACTTGATTGGACTGCATAGACCCCGATAATTAATCCCTTTTGTGCATTTATTGACAAGCCTTTTATACATTTGTAAGACATATTTTGACATTTTAAAAGCTATTATGCTTTGACTCTTGACATTTGAATGGAAGTTATGTTATTGACTTAAAATCTATACTCACCTTATTCAGAATTACGAAAAAAATATAAATAAACAGGACCAGACTGTTCGTAAAAGGTTTTAAATTGGTTGTATGAATCAAACTTTAAATACAGAATACAAAAAAAGTTAATAAAATATTAATTTTGGAAGTCAAATATTGTCTTTCAATGCCTTTCATTTAATTCTATAGTGTCAGACTGCAGCAGCATTTTTAGTCATCGACTATTTAGAATTTATCGACAGTAACTGAACTTAAAGCTGCACTCTCACAGATTGAACGTTTTGACAATTTTTTATTGTTTGTCTTGGAAGGAGCCATTTTTTGGCGAAAATGCATGCAAACCAGTGATATTATAAGGCTGCTGACAAAAATCAGATGTCAGGTTTTCATATTTTTAATAGGTTCAAAAATTGATGTTTTAATCATTTTTTCTAAATGTTTGTTTTTTTAAGCCATAAAAGATAAGTTTTCAAACGTAAATATGAAAAACTCTGATCTGATCTTTTGTCAGCTGTCTTATATCATTGGTTAGCAGATATTTACGCACAAATTAGCTTATTCCAAGACAAAACTAAAAAAAGTTGTCAAAACAGTAAATCTGTGAGAGTGCACCTTTAAAGCTAGTTTAGGCTAATGCCTCCACCATTTGGGTTGTCTGACAGATTCACATCTAATCATTTAGAAGAGCTCTGACAACCAAAAGCCCATTAAGCATATTACAAGCTAAATTTCCTTTTAGGTACGAAAACATCTGCCAAATTTCTATTCAGTCATAAATTGATTGCGCCAAGTCTGCAGACTTTATTGTTTAGAAAACCAAAAATAAACATTAACTATTACTTATAGGCTATTTGTAGCAGTTTTTGAGAGAGAAAAACATCTGAAAAAATATTTGAATTCGATATTTATTGAAATAATGCATTTATGTAAGAGTCAATCATATATGGGTTGTAAATATGTATGAGATCAACTGTGATGGCTGATAATAGGCTGTTTAAGGGCATAAACTACATGTAATGATCATTCTGCATGATGCAGATGCCATCAACTTATTTAGAATTGCATGGAGCATGCCTAATATTGTATCAACATAACATGAGGATATGTAAAACAATCAGTATCAAATAATGTGAAAATCTGTTACAATTGAGGATATGTAAAACAATCAGTAACAAAGAATACAAAAATCTGTTACATGAGGATATGTTAAATAATAAGTATCAAAGAATACAAAAATCTGTTACATGAGGATATGTTAATCAATAAGTATCAAAGAATTCAAAAATCTGTTACATGAGGATATGTAAAACAATAAGTATCAAAGAATACAAAAATCTGTTACATGAGGATATGTTAAATAATAAGTATCAAAATCTGTTACATGAGGATATGTAAAACAATTAAGTATCAAAATCTGTTACATGAGGACATGTAAAACAATAAGTATCAAAATCTGTTACATGAGGATATGTAAAACAATAAGTATCAAAATCTGTTACATGAGGATATGTAAAACAATAAGTATCAAAATCTGTTACATGAGGATATGTAAAACAATAAGTATCAAAATCTGTTACATGAGGACATGTAAAACAATAAGTATCAAAATCTGTTACATGAGGACATGTAAAACAATAAGTATCAAAATCTGTTACATGAGGATATGTAAAACAATAAGTATCAAAATCTGTTACATGAGGACATGTAAAACAATAAGTATCAAAATCTGTTACATGAGGATATGTAAAACAATAAGTATCAAAATCAGTTACATGAGGACATGTAAAACAATAAGTATCAAAATCTGTTACATGAGGATATGTAAAACAATAAGTATCAAAATCTGTTACATGAGGACATGTAAAACAATTAAGTATCAAAATCTGTTACATGAGGATATGTAAAACAATAAGTATCAAAATCTGTTACATGAGGATATGTAAAACAATAAGTATCAAAATCTGTTACATGAGGATATGTTAAACAATAAGTATCAAAATCTGTTACATGAGGACATGTAAAACAATTAAGTATCAAAATCTGTTACATGAGGATATGTAAAACAATAAGTATCAAAATCTGTTACATGAGGATATGTAAAACAATAAGTATCAAAATCTGTTACATGAGGACATGTAAAACAATAAGTATCAAAATCTGTTACATGAGGATATGTAAAACAATAAGTATCAAAATCAGTTACATGAGGACATGTAAAACAATAAGTATCAAAATCTGTTACATGAGGATATGTAAAACAATAAGTATCAAAATCTGTTACATGAGGACATGTAAAACAATTAAGTATCAAAATCTGTTACATGAGGATATGTAAAACAATAAGTATCAAAATCTGTTACATGAGGATATGTAAAACAATAAGTATCAAAATCTGTTACATGAGAATATGTAAAACAATAAGTATCAAAATCTGTTACATGAGGATATGTAAAACAATAAGTATCAAAATCTGTTACATGAGGATATGTAAAACAATAAGTATCAAAATCTGTTACATGAGGATATGTAAAACAATAAGTATCAAAATCTGTTACATGAGGATATGTAAAACAATAAGTATCAAAATCTGTTACATGAGGATATGTAAAACAATAAGTATCAAAATCTGTTACATGAGGATATGTAAAACAATAAGTATCAAAATCTGTTACATGAGGATATGTAAAACAATAAGTATCAAAATCTGTTACATGAGGACATGTAAAACAATAAGTATCAAAATCTGTTACATGAGGATATGTAAAACAATAAGTATCAAAATCTGTTACATGAGGATATGTAAAACAATAAGTATCAAAATCTGTTACATGAGGATATGTAAAACAATAAGTATCAAAATCTGTTACATGAGAATATGTAAAACAATAAGTATCAAAATCTGTTACATGAGGATATGTAAAACAATAAGTATCAAAATCTGTTACATGAGGATATGTAAAACAATAAGTATCAAAATCTGTTACATGAGGACATGTAAAACAATAAGTATCAAAATCTGTTACATGAGGATATGTAAAACAATAAGTATCAAAATCTGTTACATGAGGACATGAAAAACAATAAGTATCAAAATCTGTTACATGAGGACATGAAAAACAATAAGTATCAAAATCTGTTACATGAGGATATGAAAAACAATTAAGTATCAAAATCTGTTACATGAGGATATGTAAAACAATAAGTATCAAAATCTGTTACATGAGGACATGTAAAACAATAAGTATCAAAATCTGTTACATGAGGACATGTAAAACAATAAGTATCAAAATCTGTTACATGAGGACATGTAAAACAATAAGTATCAAAATCTGTTACATGAGGACATGTAAAACAATAAGTATCAAAATCTGTTACATGAGGATATGTAAAACAATAAGTATCAAAATCTGTTACATGAGGACATGAAAAACAATAAGTATCAAAATCTGTTACATGAGGATATGAAAAACAATAAGTATCAAAATCTGTTACATGAGGACATGAAAAACAATAAGTATCAAAATCTGTTACATGAGGACATGTAAAACAATAAGTATCAAAATCTGTTACATGAGGACATGTAAAACAATAAGTATCAAAATCTGTTACATGAGGACATGTAAAACAATAAGTATCAAAATCTGTTACATGAGGACATGTAAAACAATAAGTATCAAAATCTGTTACATGAGGATATGTAAAACAATAAGTATCAAAATCTGTTACATGAGGATATGTAAAACAATAAGTATCAAAATCTGTTACATGAGGATATGTAAAACAATAAGTATCAAAATCTGTTACATGAGGATATGAAAAACAATAAGTATCAAAATCTGTTACATGAGGACATGTAAAACAATAAGTATCAAAATCTGTTACATGAGGATATGAAAAACAATAAGTATCAAAATCTGTTACATGAGGACATGTAAAACAATAAGTATCAAAATCTGTTACATGAGGACATGTAAAACAATAAGTATCAAAATCTGTTACATGAGGACATGTAAAACAATAAGTATCAAAATCTGTTACATGAGGACATGTAAAACAATAAGTATCAAAATCTGTTACATGAGGATATGTAAAACAATAAGTATCAAAATCTGTTACATGAGGACATGTAAAACAATAAGTATCAAAATCTGTTACATGAGGACATGTAAAACAATAAGTATCAAAATCTGTTACATGAGGATATGAAAAACAATAAGTATCAAAATCTGTTACATGAGGACATGTAAAACAATAAGTATCAAAATCTGTTACATGAGGACATGTAAAACAATAAGTATCAAAATCTGTTACATGAGGACATGTAAAACAATAAGTATCAAAATCTGTTACATGAGGACATGTAAAACAATAAGTATCAAAATCTGTTACATGAGGATATGTAAAACAATAAGTATCAAAATCTGTTACATGAGGATATGTAAAACAATAAGTATCAAAATCTGTTACATGAGGATATGTAAAACAATAAGTATCAAAATCTGTTACATGAGGATATGTAAAACAATAAGTATCAAAATCTGTTACATGAGGACATGTAAAACAATAAGTATCAAAATCTGTTACATGAGGACATGTAAAACAATAAGTATCAAAATCTGTTACATGAGGACATGTAAAACAATAAGTATCAAAATCTGTTACATGAGGATATGTAAAACAATAAGTATCAAAATCTGTTACATGAGGACATGTAAAACAATAAGTATCAAAATCTGTTACATGAGGATATGAAAAACAATAAGTATCAAAATCTGTTACATGAGGACATGTAAAACAATAAGTATCAAAATCTGTTACATGAGGACATGTAAAACAATAAGTATCAAAATCTGTTACATGAGGACATGTAAAACAATAAGTATCAAAATCTGTTACATGAGGACATGTAAAACAATAAGTATCAAAATCAGTTACATGAGGACATGTAAAACAATAAGTATCAAAATCTGTTACATGAGGATATGAAAAACAATTAAGTATCAAAATCAGTTACATGAGAATATGTATAAAATTAGGCCGATTGTTTAAATATACCTGTATGTAGTAAAAATGAACAACGTTGTTAATGTTATCATTGTTGACTTTTAGATCCTTGCTAGCTTTCTTCTGGAATTTTAATGGATACACCTTTTATCTGCTGTATTTCTAACAAAATTTGAAATGGCTGTTTCAGCTGTTCTCGTTATTATTTAGATATGTGAGCAAATTATCAAATATTTCATGTTTTAAAATAAACAGCGAAGCTGTCAACTACATTGTTAACTTAAACAAAGTTCTGAACAATCGGCCTAAAAAATATCAAGAATATCAACTTTTATTACATGAGAATATGTAAAACATTTTCTTTGTGTTATAAAAAAAGGAAGCATAAAAGTGTATCGTTGATTTCCACATAAGTTTGCAAAGTGTTTATAGGTTGAGTAGGTGGTCCTAAAAAATGTCCTCAGCAGCAATTGACTTAACATCCCAATTTAAAAAAAGTAGTGTTTTTTTTTTTGAATTTACTGCATAAACAGATCTTAAATAATTTAACACATCATTTAATTCTCTTGATGAACATTCAGCCAGCCTTTACATGGATTTTATGTTCTCGGTTAATGATCCTTCACTTTCCATGATGGTCGTTTTAGGTGGATAATAGTATTTTAATGGTGGCGCAGTAGAATTGAAAATTGAATATGTGGTAATGCTGGTATGGAGATGAATTCAACAGTGTAAACGTATATTGTTATTAAAATTGTCAACCGGTTATGTTTACGAGGGTAAAATGAATGATAGCACGAAGGATAAGGGTGTTGAATTTAATTCTGCGGTGTTTTAAACTAGGAGACTGCGTAAAATCATTTGTTTTTTTATGGTTGAGTGAATTTAAAAGTTTTATATCTGGATATTTAAATTCATCATGTGTTTTTGATTCTTTGATATTATTTAACATTGTTCGTGGTAATGTCTGTCTTAATGTCAATTAAAACACAGTGGAAATCAATCAAGTTCAAAAAATTGAAAGAAAACATGATTTTTTGCAATTTAATGCAGTTCATGAACTCTTTAAGCTACCTAACTTCAATAGAGATTTTTTTAGATATTCAAACAAAAGATGCCTTTTATTAAAAAAAGGGTAACAACAGCAAATGACATTAATTTATACAAATGACTAATTTGGTTCTTTAATTTGTAATTTTTATAATAGCCCACGGTAAGATAATCCAATCTTATCACTTCTAAACCTTAGACAAAAACCTTAGCCTAATGACAAAGTACCTTAGACCTATACTAAAACCTTAGACTTAGACAAAGAACTTTAGGCAAAGAACCTTAGACTTAGACAAAGTACCTTACACTTAGACATACCTTAAGTTAAACAACCTAAGATAAAGAACCTTAGATAAAAAAAACCTTAGACAAAGATTCAAATAGACTTAGACAAAGAACCTTAGACAAAGAACCTTAGACTTAGACAAAGAACTTTAGGCAAAGAACCTTAGACTTGGACAAAGAACCTTAGACTTAGACTAAGAAGCTTACACAAGACCAACATTAAGTTAAACAACCTTAAGAGATAAAGAACCTTAGACAAAGAACCTTAGACAAAGATTCAAATAGGCTTAGACGAAGAATCTTAGACAAAGAACATTAAACAAAGAACTTGAGACAAAAAACTCAGTCAATGAATCTTAGACAAAGTACTTTAGACTTAGACAAAGGACCTTAGACAAAGGACCTTAGACTTAGACAAAGGACCTGAGACTTAGACTAAGGACCTTAGACTTAGACAAAGGACCTGAGACTTAGACAAAGGACCTTAGACTTAGACAAAGGACCTTAGACTTAGACAAAGGACCTTAGACAAAGGACCTTAGACAAGAACCTAAGAAAAAATACTTAGACAGAGAACCTGAGACAAACAATGAGTTGTTGCTACAAACATTTAGTGCTGTGGCTTATTGCCAAGGTATATAAGGAGAGAAATATCCAAGATATAATAGGTTGTCTGATTTGGCAAGTAGCATTGCTGAGGAAGAAATAAGACAAAACAGCATCATACTTTATTTATGCCAAAATATTCCAAAAACAATTCCAAAATCGCAGTTTGAAAGAAATAACAATTATGATTAGTGTATTGGAACACATAGGCAGAAACAACGGCAGCAGTCTCTCTGTATATAAGTTGCTGTCATCACCGCCCAGCGTGAAATCATTAGTGTTGCATTACATGCAGATTCTGTCTAAAATGCTTGGGGAGAGTTTCAGCGATAGATTACTTTTGTGTCTGGGAAATATATTGCTGAAAGCTAAAGCCAAAAAGCTCTGAGTGAGAAATTTCTTGCACCCACAGTTTGGATTTGTACATAATAGATAAAATCATAATGGATAAAATATGAACTGGCCTTGATAGTTGAGTATCATGGATCAACTGTATGTCACATATCACTAATGCAAAAATTTGAGGCCCGAGTTTCAGTGTCTTAAATACACATATGAATAATAAAACGAAAATTGGATGGAAACTTTTATTCCAGTGGTATACCATTGGTTAAAATAATTCCACTGGATATTTGCCTTGTTCCAATTTCACTACACCTTGTCCACTGGAAATACAGTGGTATACCACTAA
This sequence comes from Mya arenaria, assembly GCF_026914265.1. Lineage (NCBI taxonomy): Eukaryota > Metazoa > Mollusca > Bivalvia > Myida > Myidae > Mya > Mya arenaria. Next base: position 19,946,787 of record NC_069122.1, read on the forward strand.
GAAAACATTTTACCAGTTGCATACCACTATTGATTATTGGTTACCAGTGGTATTTCACTGGAATACCAGTGTATTTATGTTTACCGCTTCAACGTAGTGGTATTTCACTGGTATTATGTGGTATTTCACACGAATACCATTGCATTTATGTTTACCACTGGAAGGTAGTGGTATTGCACTGGTATTATGTGGTATTCCACTCACTGGAATACCATTGCATTATGTTTACCACCGGAAGGTAGTGGTATTTCACTGGTATTATGTGGTATATCACTGGAATACCAGTGCATTTAAGTTTGCCACTGAAAAGCAGTGGTATTCCACTGGTATTATGTAGTGTTCCACTCACTGGAATACCATTGCATTTATGTTTACCACTGGAAGGTAGTGGTATTGCACTGGTATTATGTGGTATATCACTGGAATACCAGTGCATTTAAGTTTGCCACTTAAAAGCAGTGGTATTCCACTGGTATTATATAGTGTTCCACTCACTGGAATACCATTGCATTATGTTTACCACTGGAAGGTAGTACGGTATTCCACTGGTATTCTGAAATAACAATTTAACTGAGTACATAGGTGATTTATGTAGATATCCTTTCATTAAACAATGGAAACAGCCCATAACTTCCAAACAATTCAGTCTAGCAATATGTTTTTTATCAGGGCCTCACAAAGAGTGCTGTAAATATATTTTGCATTTAACGGTAAAAACTATTAGCTATAAAAGAAAAATAAATCTCAGTGATATTTCTCTTTGATTTTTCTTAATTTCTAAACTCATAAAAAATAATGGAATTCATGTAACATTTTAAGAAGTAAGAGCTTTATTTGAATAAAATGTTTTGTTCTGAAAATTAATTAATTAAATACCCATTACTCATTTCATCATTTCCAATTCACAGGATTCGAAATTGCATGTAGGCATTTCTTTAGACATTTTAATTGTTTTGAACTTATATATGACAGCCCTTCAGTAAAATACAATCATTGAAGTATTTGTTTCAAAATAATTTATTGAGCTAGTAATAAATGAGAAATTAAGTCCAGTTGATATGAAATGTCACCAGAAGTAATGTTTATTTTAAGATGTCAGATACAAAATAAATGTCATCACTGCCTAAAGATATTCAACTTTTTAAACAATGTTTGTAGAGTTTATGTCATTGTTTTAAATAAGACATTTATCAGTAAAAAAATGTTGGTTTGGTATGATTGTCCCTCATCTGAAGGTTGTTGGTTTGGTATGATTGTCCCTCATCTGAAGGTTGTTGGTTTGGTATGATTGTCCCTCATCTGAAGGTTGTTGGTTTGGTATGATTGTCCCTCATCTGAAGGTTGTTGGTTTGGTATGATTGTCCCTCATCTGAAGGTTGTTGGTTTGGTATGATTGTCCCTCATCTGAAGGTTGTTGGTTTGGTATGATTGTCCCTCATCTGAAGGTTGTTGGTTTGGTATGATTGTCCCTCATCTGAAGGTTGTTGGTTTGGTATGATTGTCCCTCATCTGAAGGTTGTTGGTTTGGTATGATTGTCCCTCATCTGAAGGTTGTTGGTTTGGACTTTATATTTTTAAAAGGTCACCAGTATTTGAGTATACCCTATAAAGATTGCCATTACCAGGGTATACCAAAAATAAATCGCCATAACCAGGGTATATTCAAAAAAGATTACTACCAGGGTATTTCTCAAAAGAATACCATAACCGGGGTATACCTAAAAAGATTGCCATAACCAGGGTTTACCTAAAAAGATTGCCATTACCGGGATATACTGTGAAATCATTTATATTCGTTGGCATGAAATTTCGTGGTTTGCCGAAAAAATACATTTTCGTGGGTACTTAAATTCGTGGTTTTTCATTTATAAAAAAAACAACGAATATGCGATTGTCCTATTCGTCTGCATAATCTCTACGCGCTGGCCCGTGATTTCCGTCTTCTACGTCACACGGTTTATGACACTCGCTAAGTGGTACGAGATGCCAATTAGTGCATATACCCATGTCAATTATCGATTTAATTGGGAATTAAGGTCATAAAAGAAGATGCACCCTTATAATAAATACAGATAGGGGAAATTTGAATACCAATTCAGAATCTTGCAAACTGTGAACACCGAAAAGGTGCGTATATTTGAGTAAACAAGATCATTTCAATATTTATTCACACGTTTTTGTTTAATAAACATATTGAACGCGTGGTTTTGTACTTTGTTGGGTGCATAGTAACCTCCAATGTAATCGATTAATTATTTCATTAAATAAAACAATCGAGTACCGACACTCATCACGCACATCTTGTAAATCTGGAGATTTTCATTAACAGCACACGTTTAACCACGTGCTTCTGTCATTTGGTTCATAAAAACACATTTAATTGATTTGGTTTATTATTTGTTAAAGGCAGATATAATATATTAACAAAACAAAGATAGTAATATATACAGTGAGACAGGTATAAACGCTGTATACTGCGACTTCTGTAACGTATAAACTAGTATGTACATAACATGGCAGTTGAAAAAGTGAATAAAGGGTCTATATTTCGTGGGATCTTAAATTCATGGATCGCCCTACCCACGAAAACCACGAACATTAATGCCCCACGAACATTAATGATTTCACAGTACCTAAAAAGATCGCCATTACCAGGGTATACTTAAAAATATGACCATTACCAGTGTATACCTAAAAAGATAGCAATTACCAGGATATCCCAAAAAAAGATCGCCATTATCAGGGTATACCCCAAAATATCACCAGTACCGGGGTATGTCCAAAAAGATGGCCATAACCAGAATACGAATATACCCTAAAATGATCACAAGAACTGGGTATACTCCTAAATATCACCAGAACTCGGGAATACCTCAAATAATCCCCCCCCCTCCCTCCCCAACAAAAAAAATAAATCACCAGAAATTAGGGTATATTCCAAAAGATCACTAGCTGGGTAAGATACCAAGGAAAATACCTGAGTGTGACTGTAAGCTATCAGATTAAGTCAAAATCAAGCTTTAAAATAAAATGTGTAAACAGCACTTTGTTACCCTATGTACACTTAGATCTATTTGTCACAGTATTGAAATGACATCCATGCAGCATCAAAAAACATCAGCATTATTTTCTCATTATTTAAAGTAAAGATGTCAAGGCGTGTTTTTAATTGAAAGTGTCAGATTTTTTAAATTTCTTTTCTATTGTTTCAATGGAAAAGGACTGAAATAACCCATTTATGCAATGTCGTGTCATTTGTGTCAAGAAAACAATGCACTTTGTAGTTATTTAATCACCTAGAAAAATCACTCAAAAGTATATCTTAATCTAGATCTGAACTGATGTATTGTTAATGTTTTTGGGAATACCTATTGCATGCATACAGCAAGTATAATATAAATGCAAGGCTTTATTGACTTAATGCTTTAATTAAGAATGATTTTAAGTGAAAAATGAGACTGGGGTGGGGGTGGGGTTGGGGGTTTGCAATTCCCTCATTCATCCTGTCAAAGCATTTAAAGGGAAAGTTCTGTGGGATAGGGTTTCCTTCTAATTATCTAAAGAAACAGGGACTGCATTCAATTGAATGTTTTCTATGTTAAATGTGCTGTAAGTCCATCAGGGGTGTAGCTAGAGCTAATTTGACGTGCAGGCTCAAAAGTAGGGGGGTCTGGGGTATTGTGCATTTTGATGTGTATCAGGAGTGAAAATAGGCTTAAAAAATTGAAGACAAATAAAGACTTTTGAGAAGTTTATACAAATCAATTGAACGAAATTTACTTTGTTTTTAAAGGAAAGGCAAGTTGGTGTGCAGGACTGGGCCTTATGGCCTAGCGGAAGCTACGTCGCTGTCCATGATCATAATTGTTGCACTGTGCCTTTTGAGGCCCTGATAAAATATATTTGTTGATTAATGTGTTTGAAAAGTGTGACCTTATATTCAAATATGATATCTGGGTAAATGAACTAAGAAGACCTCAAATATTTGAATAAGAGAGTTAGCAATGTATCGTTGTATTTTACTGATACACTATAATATAACTACACTATGCTTCATTGTGTACCATGGGTGATTTGGCTCGGAAAATTATGATAAATTAAAGAGGCAGTTTCATTGGTTCCCCAATGAACCAGATGCTTTACCATTGAAAAATATTCTGGGGCAAGCCGGAATTGAACCGGGTCTGACTTTTCAGTACAATAATATTTGTCAGCAGTTAAGACGAATAGGCAATGGAGGCTACTGGCACTTCTGGGCTATTGAAGAATATTTGATTGTAAGAGGTTTATTAATTGGAAAAAGAGTTGTCTCCCCTGCCTCATGCATTTTCATTTAAAGGAGATTTTGTCAGTCAGTTGTCCCATGGTATCTATGAAGTACAACGAAACTAAGTACCGAGATTGCTGACGATGTTTGCAATGAGGCTGTCCTGATTACGAAAGACACAATGTTTTGGTTTCCCTTGAAGAAAAATAATTTCTTTGTAATTGTTTTTTTTATCAAAGGTTTGTTATATTGCTATCAGCTTCTGGCTGAACTCCGGCTTAATTGTCAGTGTGCTTGTGACATCTTATAATATTGGACATTGTGAAATGTTTCCTTTACTCTAAAATACCATTAATATTTTCTTTCATCTTCTGTTTTTAATATGTCTGCTAAAGATGTTAAAATAATTTTGTCATAAAGTATGACAATATTGTTCTTTGAACTTTGATAAACACAATTATTTGTACCATTAAGTAGAATGGTTGGTTTTATAATATAATGTCTCTCTAAAACCATTTTAACCGTAAAGACATGGATGCCTAAGGACTTTTCTTGGGAATGCATTTAATAAATCCTTCAGTAATTCCATCACATTTATTGTATGATGCCTTAAACTTACCAGCCAAATGTTGTTAAGCAACATCTCTATGTTCACGCAGACTTATTTTGAGCTAGTCTGTTTTCGGAGGTATTGTAATCAGCAAGTTAATATTCAAAGCCTTGGTTTCATTGTTATTGGTAAGTGCCAAAGCTTTGGTGAAATTGTCATCGGCAAGTGTCATAGCTTTGGTGAAATTATTAATCGGCAAGTATCAACACTTTGGTGAAATTGTCATCGGCAAGTGTCATAGCTTTGGTGAAATTGTCATTGGCAAGTGTCAAAGCTTTGGTGAAATTGTCATCGGCAAGCATCAAAGCTTTGGTGAAATTGTCATCGGCAAGTGTCAAAGTTTTGGTGAAATTGTCATCGGCAAGTGTCATAGCTTTGGTTTTATTGTTATCAGCAAGTGTCATAGCCTTGGTGAAATTGTTTACGGCAAGTGGCAAAGCCTTTGGTTTCATTGTTATCGGCAAGTGTCAAAACTCTTGTGTAATTGTCATCGGCAAGTGTCAAAGCCTTGGTTTCATTGTTATCGGCAAGTGTCAAAGCTCTTGTGTAATTATCATCGGCAAGTGTCAAAGCCTTGGTTTCATTGTTATCGGCAAGTGTCAAAGCTCTTGTGTAACTGTCTTCGGCAATTGTCAAAACCTTTGTGGAATTGTCATCATCAAGTGTCAAGGATATGGTGTCATTTTTGTCAGCGAGGGTAGATCATAGTCTCGGTTTCAACGTTGTTTGAAGCATCAGCATATGCGTTGTGCATAAGCTTAAACCTTGGCCATAACTCAAAAAGCCGATTGAGATATTTAGTTTATATTGCAAGGCCCATAACTCTGGCTTTGATGAATGCCACATAACCTTATATCTTAAGTTCAATCTGAATAAATATATATCTTATTATTACGGTTTTCATTCAGTTTGTTTGTCAGTTAATATATACATACATAAACATGAATATTAATAATAAAATTATAGTGATAAGTCTTGGCTATTTATTAATGTTGAGCCATATCTTGAAGGTGTAATGTACATGATTCTGAAGTGAAATTTCATTCAGGTTTTGATCATAAACCTGTCAAGTTATAAAACATTGTCATACAGTTTATAATACTTGTTTTACAAAGCGCCAGTGTTAAGTGATATAATATTCGCTGTTTTTGAAATGTTTAATTGCGATGAATGTTGAAATCCCAGCAGGTTTTATTTATTTTGGTGTTCTTAATGTCTGTTTAAGATGATGCGAAGTGTTTTACAAACGTCAAACCTGTATTTAGTGACAGGAGCATGACTTGTTTTTTTTGTTCATATCGCAGTTAGGTATTATATTTAATAAAAAAAAAAGAAATCGCATGCTAAAATATTATAATCACACTTTCATCCATAGATTTTAGCTGCCTTAGAAATTGATCATTTCCAGAGGTAGAAAAAATGACTGACCCATGATAATGCATTATAAAAATCATGTTTAGATTTGTAGAAAAAAAGTATTTTATAGTTATAAAGAACACATGGTGTAAAATCTTAACGATTAAAAAGGGCGCCCTGAGCGAAACCTTGCACAAAGTGACTTTAGGTTAGACAGCATTTTCAACTTAAGTCTCTGGCCCATTAAATTTGATAAAAAAAAAGGATATTAAATTTTACTCAATCAAATTCACAATAAATGTTTTTTGACACCAAAAATTAATGCGCAATTATTTACTCAATATTCCAATTCATTTTTGCTCCAACAACCATTCTATAACAATGAAACATGGTGAGGGTGCTTATTGGAGGCCAATAGGCAATCTCATTAAAACATAAATGTAGGTTTTTATCGAAATATAAGGAACAGATACGGCACTAGACAAGACAACCAGACACATTTTTATACACAATTTTTATACACATCAACTATTTTTTTTGTGATAATTATTTTACACATACTGATAGTATATGGGTGATATCTTGTCTGAGATAATAATATCAAACACAAAAAACACTGGCAGAGAGATTGCTTTATTTGAAGACAAAAGATGATAGCTTAGGCCACTAGTTCAAAAATATAAGTTTTGGCCCACCCTACCATCATTTTCTGTGGTGGATTATATAGTTTGGCCTTTTTCGTAACTCCTAGCATTGAAGCTGCACAGATTGATAGTTTTTACCTGATTTTTTTGTCAATTTTTGCGTTAATATCAGCTAGCCAGTGATATAATACTGCTGACAAAAGAAAAAAAGAATAGCACATGGCTGAACACTGAAAATAACTTAAACAAACATCCTAATGGACCAACAACTTTAGACACACAGTCAAACAGGCAACATACCATTTTGTGCAATTGTCAGAGATATCTTTCACTATATTTCGAATATTGCCATGCATTCTATCCCCGTTTTTTGTCTCATTTCAGCCATACTGGACATGGGAGCGTTTTCTGGACGTCCATGCTGTAATCTTACCAAGACGAAAGCGTGCCGGGAATCTTGTGTAAAGGTACACTTTCTTAGTTTGAACCTTGTGGGAACGTAAACTTTATTATTGGTAAAAGTCTGTAAAGGTATCCTTTATTCTTTTTAAAGCTTGTGGGAAGGAACATTTTATTAATGGGAAACATCTGTAAAGGTACGCTTTATTAATGTGAAGCTTGTGGGTTTTAGGTACCCTTTATTATTTGGAACATCTGTAAAGGTACGCTTTATTAATGTGAAGCTCGTGGGTTTTAGGTACACTTTATTATTGGGAACATCTGTAAAGGTACGCTTTATTAATGTGAAGCTCGTGGGATTTAGGTACACTTTATTATTTGGAACAACTGTAAAGGTACGCTTTATTAATGTGAAGCTTGTGGGTTTTAGGTACACTTTATTATTGGGAACATCTGTAAAGGTACGCTTTATTAATGTGAAGCTCGTGGGATTTAGGTACACTTTATTATTTGGAACATCTGTAAAGGTACGCTTTATTAATGTGAAGCTTGTGGGTTTTAGGTACACTTTATTATTTGGAACATCTGTAAAGGTACGCTTTATTAATGTGAAGCTCGTGGGTTTTAGGTACACTTTATTATTGGGAACATCTGTAAAGGTACGCTTTATTAATGTGAAGCTCGTGGGATTTAGGTACGCTTTATTATTGGAAACATCTGTAAAGGTACGCTTTATTAATGTGAAGCTCGTGGGATTTAGGTACACTTTATTATTGGGAACATCTGTAAAGGTATGCTTTATTTATGTGAAGCTCGTGGGATTTAGGTATACTTTAGTATTGAAACTTCTGTAAAGGTATGCTTTATTAATGTGAAGCTTGTGGGAAGGTACACTTTATTATTAGAAACATCTGTAAAGGTACGCTTTATTTATGTGAAGGTTGTGGTAAGGTAACCCTTCATGATTCGGAAACAATCACTCTGCCCATTTTTAATCATTAAGATTTTACTTCATGTCATCTTACTTTTACGTAACATCCCAATAAATTCTAGCTATTAATGTACCAGGGTCACAGAAATCATGCAGAGTTGGATTCCAACCAGGATAAGAGAGATGCTCCTTGATTAAATAATACAGCTATACAATAAAATGGAGTGAGGCATAAAATAGCATCTCTTTCCCAGAAAATACACAAAAATCATATGAAAAAAATCTTGGGTTTTAAAGATTTATGAGTTTTTGGATAAAATTTATGGGGTTTGTTCTTTAGGAATCAAGTGTGTTTATCAATATTTATCAATATGTATGAGGAATGAAATATTTCTGAGAGTTTTCGGAGCAAAAAATATGGGGTCTATGCATTCCTGGGCTTAAATAAAATTGTCATGGTTTTGCAATGGTTTTGCAATATTTGTTCTTGTTTCAATGTTATATTTTAACATGTTTAAAAATACACATTATATTTACCGGTCTAAATGTCTAAACGGCCAATGCAGATAAAGTGAAACATGGAAATATTTCAGCTTAGTCATAATTAAGCACTTTAAAGACAGGTGTTTTCTGTGTTAATCATTGTTAAGACGAATGAGGCGGGTTAGAGTGGTCTAGTGGTAATGCAATATGGAGGTGTCTGTTTCTCATCCATTAGGTTATGAGTATGAGCCCCACCTGGGCAAGTATTCAATCTTATCCTTATCCTTAAACATGCCTCAGTGATGCCATTCAGCCTATTGGTGATACAGGCCAATCAAAACACTTCGTTTCTTATATCAATTTTAAGTTCAATCTAAGTTACTTATTGAATACGGCCCCAGGGCTCTTTTTTTTTCTCATTTATTTTTTACATAGATACATATATCAGTACAGTTTTAAATTCTCAACATATACAACATATCTATGTATGTTGATAGGAAATACATATATTCAGAAACAATAATGCTCTCACACATGCACACGCACAAACACTCGCTCCCACACGCGCACACACGCACGCACACATACACATTTCATACACACCCGATCGTATGATGTTTATACGATCGGTGTCCCCTGTATTAGATTCCATTAATGTTGTTGTTGTTTTTTTAAGTCTAAGAGTTCTTTGTATGGCTAATTGTGTCTTTTTATTGTTGAATTATATTGTATGTTTAAGTACTTCCCATTTTTTGTTGTGGGTTTCAAGTTTGTCATTGTTCAACGCAATTTGTTCTTCTATTTTAATCCTTAATCTCAAATACGTCAGGTATGCATCAAAGGATAGTGTTCTTTTATTATACTTGGTTGAATGTATATAAAATTTCATAAGAATAATAAGAAAGTTGCATATGTTGCTGTATTTGGCTCTTGGCCTCAGGATTTCATGTAAGAGGGGGCATAACTTAGGGGCGTAACCTTTTGACTTGCGTCCCTCCCTCAGAACCGATTTCTATTTGGTTAAAAGTGTTGGCAGGGAGGGGGGGGGGGATGACGGGGTGGTTGGTGACCTCGAAGAATTTTTTTACAATTTCTAGTCCAAAATGGTGCTTTTTGGGCATATTTTATTTGAGGGGGGGAGGGGGGAAGCCCCTGGCGTGCGCCCTAAGACCTTTATTTTATGTAAAAGAATTTCTTAAAAAAAATAAAATTAAAGGAATTGACTAGTGAAGTTTACTCCTCAAGTATGAATGCACGGCTGTACTTTTAGCTTACTCCAACAAAAAATAAAAAAACCTGCGAATTGTTTAGTTGAAAGTTTTTAAGTAATTGATAGATATCATTACAAGCAAACATAATCATAAAATCAAGGCATAAAATAGATCTTTAAAAATTGCACGTTTCGTTTCGTATTCAGGGAAAATAGATTATCCAGTTAAAATGTAATAACATAAAGCAACTACAGTTTCAGGTTTGGTTTTTTAACACGCAATTACGTAATTACAGCTTTTCTCTGTGTAGTAAATCTAAAGAAATGGTTCATACGCCAGAACATTAATTAAAAAACAAAACCAGGCAAGCCCTCCCATTCTGACTTTGGAGAAACTTGCAGCCAGTTATCAGAATTAACACTAAAATTTGGAATCCAAATCCGCTCTTAAACCAAAGTATCTTAGCCATAAACGTGAGCGCATTTAATGCAGTTTTGCAAAGCCTAGCTTAGCTCAAGAATATTCCACCTTTACAGAAATTGTGAGCAGTGAAAAAGTCATAAAACATAAATAAAGCCACTCGTAAAAATGCGCTAAAACGAGTTAAGAATGGGAAACTCCTAAGAGCACTAAGCTATTTGTTGGCATTTAAGTCAAAGAATATGAGTGTGTTATGTTGTTTTGTGTGTAAAATGATGCACTATTATTGTTCCGATGGCTTATAATATGTTTACTTATGTTAAAAAAAAACTGCCATTACTAAGAACATTTTTTTGGCTTGTGACATTTTAACGAGGCGAGCTGCTTCAGAATTGTAACATTCCAAATTCTGGTAACGATTTGCACTTGTTGAAAAATTAGCAAAAAATGGTCTGCCTCATCATTCTTGGCAGAAAAATTATATCTTATAAGAGTAGTTATACAGTTATATGAAGATTGATTACAGCATTCGTAAAGCATTGAAAGGCATGTTAATTCCAACATAAAATATCATTATGCTGTTTCCATGTGAATAAAATGACACCTGAATGTCAATGTTAAAAATTGAACCTGATTTTTGTACATTTTTTTGTTTTATCACCCATTGCCAAATTGTACAATATGCTGCAAAGCAAGCACTTATGTCTTACTATGAAATATTGGGCTGATTGCTCAAAACTGTGTTACAGTTAACAATATTGTTAACATCATCGTTGTTAACATGGGCTGATTGTTCAGAACTTTGTTAAAGTTAAAAATGAGATTAACGACATCGTTGTTAACTTTTAAATGTGAACTATTTGACGATGTTTCCATATATTATATAAAACAAGTACAACCGAAACAGTTGTCTCAACTCTTGTTAGGAATACTACAGATCATAAGTGTGTCTGTGAAACTTACAGAGCGATTTCGATTTGAAAGTTCACAATGATGACGTTAATAACATTGTTAACTTTAACAAAGTTCTGTCCCGTCCATCGTAACATCATCGTTGTTAACATTCAAATCAATACTGCTCTGCAAATTTAATGGTTGCACTTGTAATCTGCAGTGTTTCTAACTAGATTTGAGACAACTATTTCAGCTGTTCTTGTTTTATTTAAAAACACGAGCACATCGTCAATCATTCACATTTTAAAGTAAACAACGATCTAGTTAATAATATTTTTAACTTAAACAAAGTTTTGAACAATTGACCCATTAATATTTTGCATTTTCTACTTGCTGAAAAAATACATTATATTGCAATTACTCATTCAGACAGACCCCATAAAAGAGGTTTCTGTTCATAAAGTGATGTACACTAAGCCGGTCGGGTCTATCTGTAAAAACCATCGTCTAAACCACCATTTTTATGCAGATGACTCCCAACTCTATCTTTCGTTTAAACCAACTGACCAAGCATCAAAGGTAGTCACAATCACGCGAGTTGAACAATGCCTAAAAGAAATCATATCATGGATGAATTCAAACATGTTAAAATTGAATGCAGACAAAACTGAATTAATTATTTTTTCAAGTCAAAAACACTCCAAACTTGTTGAAAATCTAGAACTGGAAATTGGTGATACGAGCATAAAACCATCAAAAACTGTTCGAAACCTTGGTGTTACGCTTGATTCGAACATGCACATGGACCAGCATGTTAATTCGGTGACTCGAACATGCTATGGTCAGATACGACAGATTGGTCACATTCGGCCATATTTGACCGCTGATGCCACCAAGACTCTCATAAACTCGCTTGTGACATCACGGTTAGATTATTGCAATGCTCTCTTGTATGGCGTGCCGAAATCAACAACGAACAAACTGCAAATTGTTCAAAACACAGCTGCACGTATCATTACGAAAACAAGCCGTTTTGAACACATAACACCAATCCTTAAAGACCTTCACTGGCTTCAAATACAAGATAGAATTAAATATAAAATTATCATTCAAACTTTCAAGACTTTGCATGGTCAGTCACCGGTTTACATGAGCGACTTAGTAGAGGTTTACGTGCCAACTAGAAACCTGAGATCAGCAAGTGCAGCAACCACCCTTGTGCCACAAAAATGTCGACTGGTCTCTTACGGTGATAGGAGTTTCAAAGTTGCTGCCGCAAAACTATGGAATTCTCTCCCGGACACTCTCAGAAAAGAATCATCACTTAATTCATTCAAAAGAGCTCTCAAAACACAACTTTTCAAAACTTCCTACAACGTATAGATAACAACTGTGGCTGTTTTTATCCCTTCTTATTTTTACGATACAGAACTACAGTAACTGTATATGTATATATATATATGTATATATATATATATTTGGTTTCATGTTGTTGATTTCTTATTCTTATTTTACTTTTTTATGCTTATTTTATTGCATATAGCATTTTAGACACTTTATGTGTGTGTTTTTTTTTTTTGACAACATATGAGTTTCACTTGAATTGTTTTAATATGTTAAAATATGTCACTTTTGGTGATTTCCACATATCTGCGATATGTCACATGTTTAATTGTAAAGCGCCCTTGAACGTATTTTTTTTATGAAAAGGGCGCTCAACAAATCTGGTCTAATAATAATAATAATAATAAAAAATAAAATGAGACAGTAACAAATTGAACTTGAACAGTGAGGCACAATATTATTTATTGCGATGAACAGTAAGACTAAGTGTTAAATATATCCCTGTATTCATGCACCTATCAATGTTTTATCTCATCGACCATAATTTCTAGGGATTTTTCAGGCCTTGATAATCCTTTAATAAAAAACCTGATAAAAAATACTAATTCTCACATTGTGGTTGCACCAGGCTTGTCAAAATCACCTGTTGTTTAAAATCCACTACATGCGCCCCCCTCCCCTTCAAAAAAGAACAAAATTTGACCCCCCCCCCCCCACCGCCACCCCTGTGGGGTAAAAGGGTAAAACCTTGATAAAGGCAACATGGTTATATGACTTATTATATTCATTTCCTTATTGTTTGTGGTTTCAGGCCAAGTCAATGGACGACATAGAACAGCACTGTAGTCAGAGTACAGAGGACACGAGACTGTTCGACTGCATCGAAAGACAAAAAGGTATTTTTAAGAGACATTGGGCCGACTGTTCAGAACTTTGTTAAAGTTAACAATGTTGTTAACGTCATCATTGTTAACTTCAAAATCTTTACAGCTCTGATCTGCGCAGTACTTCTATAGTACAAGATATGTGAAAACTCGTTCAGTTGTACCTGTTTTGAAGGTGTACCTGTGGGAGCACACCATCATACAATTCATGTTTAAAAGTTAACAACGATATCGTTTATCACATTGTTAATTGAACAAAGTTCTGAACATACAGCACATTGTGATATTCAATAACAAGTGCAGGACAAAAAAACAATGCATACATCATACTGCCTAGCAGATTTTTAGCTGAAGAGAATGAAAAGACAAAGAACATGTTTCTTGTGATATTGCTTATAATATGCAAGTTTTGATGTTTCAGCGGGAGAGAAATGCTGTGGCAAGGCTACATCACAGGATGGGCTACTCTGCAAGGCAACGTGTTGGAACATGTACCTAACAAACACGATAGCCTCTTCTGACGCAAAACGCCAGCTTCGACACCATTGCACTGGGCGGAATCATGAGGTCGATAGATGTGTGCACAAGCAGACACGCACCACTAGACAGAGTAGTAGCCTAGAGAGTGAGTTCAGCTGCATATGTTTATATCACGCCTCCAAAATGAATGACTCAATGCCATTGGTCCAGGACTGGTCACATGATGACCCCATATTTTTCCATATTGGGTCACCAAAATGGTGTCTTTTTTCTGATTGCAATAAATAAATGAAACATTTCCCATATGTTGACCAATGTGACATGGTTGTCACCATGATATATACGTTAACGGGGTTTGTAGGTGACCTGATATGGGATATATACAGGGCGCAAGAAAGCATGTTTATTATTGTGATATGAAAGTATCAATTGTTGCAATATTACAGCTATTTATTATTGTGATATTTCGGTATCCATCATCGTGATATTCAGGTATCTAATGTGACATTTCAGCGATCCATTGCTGTGACTTGTCTACAGACGATGCCTGCCGTACAGTTTGTAAAGCCGCTCTGCAAAGTGATGATAATCAAGATGCGAAAATGAATCGAATGATCGAGACGTGCGGAACAGTTGACCTGGTGGTAAGTCGATTGAGGGTTTTTTACTTTCATTGTCAGCTTAGACAGTCTTTTGTCTATTCACACTTGCCTTACATCCATTAGAACAGTGAAACAAGACTGTTGCCAAATATGAAAATAATGAGTATGAAATAATAGGGCAGAGGCAGGCTAAGGTCCTTCACCCTGTAAATGTCTAAGCCATAAGTCCTTGATTATTTCAGAAATAACAAAATGGGTGAAATGTTAAGTGCCTAATCTAAGTTAATTATCATAGTTATACCCCCACAAACGAAGCATAGGAGTGAGCTTGTCGGTCGGTCGGTCGGTCGGTCGGTCTATCGGTCGGTCAGTCTGTCGGTTTTCATGGTTTCCGGACGATAACTCATGAAAGGCTAGACAGATTTGAAAATTTTTTGGTACACAGGTGTAACATCAGAGATACAGGTCAAGTTCGATATTGGGGCTGGTGGGGCCAAGGTCAAGGTCACTGTTACTAAAAATAGAAAAACGGTTTCCGGACGATAATTCATGAAAGGCTTGACAGATTTGAACATTTTTTGGCAGTAACCTTGGAGTTATGGCCTCTTTTCAAAGGAATGGTTTGCCATTCCTGTGTCCAGGCGGCATTTGGGGGTATTCGTCACTCTTGTGACAGCTCTAGTTTCACTTAGTTTCATTGATTTAGATTAATTATTGTAGGTTAACCCAAAAATGCAGGTGATTGCCCTAAGTTGCATTCCTGCATTAGAAGAGCAAAATTATATGCAAAAAAACTGATTGCTTGATTTTTCAGCTGTTGCTTGGATACAAACAAATTGTGCACCAGAAATGTAATTTTCAGACAAATATAAACTACAGAAAGTTTTAGGTGGTAAATGTTATATCATTAAAAACATTAAAAGAGCTTATATCCATTGTCTTAGCCTGGTCTTCTCCACAGATGCCTATTCTTGAAACCGGTTTAACAGATAATGAGCATTGAATCAAGACGGTTTTATGTCTTTTGGCGGATTTTGTGATAATAAAATGAAATGAAGCCACATGATAGATATAGTTGAAGCAGGTATTTTGCAATAAATTCCGAATTCTTTTGCCAAAATCCATTATTTTCTAATGACCTGTCTGTTAGTTATTTAGGTTTTCAAAATGAAAAAAAAAATAATTTGGTACATCATTAAACATAATTTTAATTAAACTTAAATGATTTAATGTTTTATATGGTACATGATAATAGACTGAAATTTGCATCTAGAAAACTTCCAAAATTCTTAATGGGTTAATTATTATTTTCATTATCCTCCAAAAATGGTCAGAAAAATCCATGGTTCAAGTTCGAAACATCTAAAAAAATACTCAGTTTATTGCTACAAAACAGACCAATCAGAGTGAAGCATTTTTCGTGCACTCATTTCTGTTTAATACACTACATGATGCAGTCAATATTTTTTTTTGATTGTGACGTAAATCTTAATTAGATACTTAACCAGAGTTTCAACAATAAACTACACAGTCGCTTTCGCTCCCATGGAATTAAAATTTGTTTAATTAGTTATGTATAAACAATAAACATATAACAGTGTCAGGCTTTTAACAAAGGTAACAAAAAGCTTGTGGTAGCGCAATCATATAAAACATATTTTGTGATTATTGTCTAGGAATATTATCTGGAAGTGTAGGCATATGGTCATGGCGAGGGGGGGGGGGGGGGAATGTTGTATATTGTTTCCTGTCATGAGTTGATGGTAAGCAGGTGCATATTCTCATTACCAAAAGCCATTAGTGTGCAAGTATGAAATATGGGTGCAGACAACAGTGGCTTAAAGCCTCACTTTATAGGTTGATGCAAAAAAAGGTTTTTCATTTTTATGCATATCACATTGGACTGTTATGATCTTAACAAAAAATGTATATGCTTTAGGTACAGATAGAAAATTGTATCAAGTTACGCAAGTTGTAGAAGTGTTGTCGTCGTGGTGTTTAAGCTTGGATTGAAAATTCACCGAAATAGAACAGTCATGTGACAGGAATCTGATTAGCTCTTTTCCAATTTCCCGATTCAGGTACTTTCGCTTTAGGAAATGATCTCATAATTCAAATGTATGCAGTAAGCTAAACAGATTGCTTATTTTATTAAAATCCCTTACAAAAAAAAAAATAAAACATTCTATCCAAACTAATGCAGGCCCTTAAAAACACCTTAGTTTATCATCTCCTGCTCTTTCTCCAAATTAATGAGCTGAATATTATTTTTGCTGAAAGTCGGCATTCTTTCTTTAACTGTATTATTCACACTAATACGGAACTCTTTAAATTGTGTTTAAGAATATTAAAAAATATTGTCTCCTGCTATTTTTTTTCCAAATTAATGTGCTGAATATTGTTTTTGCTTAAAGTTAGTTTCTATTTATCTTCGATCACAGTGGTTACTTATTTGTACTCAGGTTAAAAATCACAATTCAGCTTTAAAAAAAAAAATAGTATTTCATGGTATTAAAGCACAGTTAAAAAAGTTATCGTGGAATTTTCAGGAAAAAACCCTCAGCACCTGAGCTGAACTCGGATGCCAGTGTATATTTTATTATAAACAATTCAAACTGAATATAAACACATGCCAACGATCTTGATGCGCTGAATTCAACCCCTTTCTTGAAGAAATCTTCATTTCCACATGTTAGTTTTATGTGTTTTAATCTCATTGTTTATAAACAAAATCAAATTTTATATTAGTTCGTCAGACAAAAATTGACTGGTTTTATATAGAGAAAATCGTTATGTTGCATAAGCTTTTTCTGTACGCATGAACAATGCTTCATAATTTTGTAACAAAATCATTGAAACCATATGGCATTAGTGACTTTTAAAGTAAATGATCATTTGTTCATAATGACTCATTTTATGAATTGCATAATTAATTTAGTAGTGCAATTAATTTAGGAAGGCAAAAACAAGAATATTCACAAAGGAACATCAATTTGCACATTAAAATATTCTTCAATAGAACGTTTTTGCACCAACGTAATAACTCAAAAATAACACTTTTTTGCTTCCAACGTTATATTCATCAATATATATCGTTTTTGCATCCAACATAAGTAAAGTCTGCCAATCAAGATAACGATTGCGAAGGATACACAGCTGATTTTGAACAGAAAAAAATAAATTGCCTAAGTCAAAAACTGAAATCTGAAACAACAGACAAAGCCAGAGCTAATTTCTTGTAAGCCACTGGGTGCTAGGCATCCTAAGCCCTGATGGTGCAAGTTAGACCCATATTCATGACTGTGTTAATTAAACCTGACAGGTAAGGGTAAATTGATTAATTTCCAGATAATGAGCTAAACTAGCTGTCTGAATCTCCTGCCAGAGAGTGACTGACAGACAATTCTGTGAACTGTGCTTGATTTTTTTTTTCTCCCAGAAGGGGGCATTCTTGATTGTGCTGTGATTGCTTTAGAACCGGTTTAGCCGACAGGGGTATGTAATATGGGCGGAAAACTGGTTTCTATCTAGGAACAATGCCGTAGTTGAAGCTCTGACTGACAGCTTGTTAGCACACAGGCATGCAAAAAATGGCAACATGGCATGAGAAATACCGGAAAAACCTACAAAAGTCAAATGCCATGTACATCATGGCTAAGCCAAACGTGAGAAAAAAGGCTATGATATCCATTGGGATGCTTTTGGATATGCATGTATTTAACAAATCAGTTGGAAAAATAGCTGCAATTAGTAGATGTTTGTACAAATGCCATGCAATCTTTGCTTATGGCTAAATATATATCTTCGTTTGGTTATATTGTTCTAAATTTTCAGTGTTTTCCTACAAATTTCTACCAATCAAAAACATCCCTTCGAAACTACCGGTACATCAGTGGTTCGATTAAAATGAATGAACATGGAATGGACAATAAAACTGAAATAATATCTCAAGTTTTGAAGTTTTACAGAATTGTGCAACATTTTCTGTTAATAAAAAGTACAAGCAAACTTGTATATAAAACAACGATATCCAGATGTAGAAAAATGTTGGCTGCCTGGTGTCAGCAGCATCCGGTCTCTCAGAATTTGACACCATACTGTTCAGTTTCATGAAAAACCTGCCCCCACCCCCCACCCACCTATTGTGACTGTTAATCAGCTGCATACAGACTTCATGCCTATAATATCATTAGCAGTTTGCAGGAAATACCACAGGCCCAGAGCCCGATGATGTTATTATCTCTTCTGGGCTTAAAAAATAATCCAGTTATACATGTCTGGCACAGGCCCATATTTGGCACACTACAAACATTTATTCATTTTTGGCCCTCTACATACAATTCATACATTTTTTGCACACTAAATACAATTCACGCATCTGGGCATTCTACATACATTCATTCATCTTTGACATTCTAAATACAATTGAAACACTTTCAACACTCTAAATACAATTCAAACAGTGTTGGCACTCTAAATACAATTCATACAGTTTTGGCACTCTACTTACAATCCATACAGTTTTGGCACTATACATACAATTCATACAGTGTTGGCACTCTAAAATACAATTTGTACATTTTTGGCACTCTAAATACAATTCACGCATCTGGGCATTCTACATACATTCATTATACAATTCAAACAGTTTTGGCACTCTAAATACAATTCATACAGTTTTGGCACTAAACATACAATTCATACAGTGTTGGCACTTTAAAATACAATTCATACAATTTTGGCACTCTGAAATACAATTTAACCAGTATATGATGTTTGTAGTTAAAATCCAATAACAATTTTGCTAATTTGAAGTTAAAAGTGTGTATTGTATGCATATAAATATATTCTCCCATATAGACATTAACAAGTTCACTTGGACAAATTAGGGGGGATATAAGTGTGTAATTTCAGTAGACAATTAATTTTTATTCTTGACAGTTTTCAAGAGTGAATTTAAGTTTTAACTTCACGGTTTGTTCTTAATTTTTTTTATGATATTAATGAACAAATAAAATATAAATAATACTGACTTTTATTTTCTAAGAGAAGGTTGAATACTAAACAATGGATATCACTTAACATCATCAGTATCGGTCTTTTAGAAACTGAGAACTTGGTTCCAATCAATCAATATAAAAATACATATTATTTTTAAGTAGAAATTTTCATTTAGTCCAATTATCATGAGAAAGATGTTTGAGTTGAAAATCAAATTAAATATCAACTTCATATTAAAGTTATTAATAAATTGTCAGGGTTAAAAGTGATAGAAAACTAAAATACATAATATATACAAAATTAATATCAAACTTTATACTTTAAAGGAAAAATTAAAACCATACCCATCCAGAAATCAGGCTTCGCTTGTCCTGCTTATAAAAACATAAGGTCGCAAAATGTGGACCCACATTTACAGTATCATGACAAAAGACATAAAAGATGTTTGCGTCATTTACTTGAATTCACATTATTGATACTCAATTAGAAAATCATTTATTTTTACTGAAACACATTATGTCGTGTGTGATACACCCACCAGTAGGATGGAAACTTGGCGAAAGAGATTAAATTTGAATATCTGGATGCATAAAATTTAGCAAGATAAGCTTATCTCCTACTCCTTGTGATTAATTAATAGATTGATGATATAGATAGGCCCATCTTTCTAAGATAGATTAGTTTGATAAGAATTGATGGTTGCATAATAAAATCTGAATCAGTTAAGTTGAGGCACTGAATCAAGCACAGACATTTGCCTGTCTGATTAACATGATTGTGATGAAATATGGACAGAATTTGAAATGATTTTGATCATGTATTTGAAATTTATAATCTAAATTTGTTGGTAATTTTGATAAGAGGCTTATAATGGCTGGATGTCTTCTTTCTGGAAAATCTCAGATGTAATGGCTGTTGAATGTTTTAGTTTGTGAGGTCCTTAATTTGGAACTCCTTAATTTTCGCTATCTAATTGTTTTGACCACAGGTACTTGACACACACTTTTTTTAATGTTCTAAAACGGCTATATACTATAATAAGATATAAAGATCTAAAAATACATATATAGGCCGATTTTGTAAAATATTTGATTATGTGACTAGCGCCTGTGGTTTTGACCAATTTCATTAAATTTAGTGTTTGTGAAGATTTGATAATAAGAATCACATCTGTATAAACTAAAGGTTTTCATGTCCTCTGTGTAGCACAGCAGTTCTATCGGTATCATGTTGTCTGACAACGGCATCATCATCTGTATGATGTCGTTGTATGCACCATCACACTTAATTTGTTTCCACTCTTTAACTTATTTAGCATTTTGTTATCCAATCTTTACCAAACTTGGTTAGGATGTATTTAAATTATCTTTAAAGTGGGTTTGATCAACTGCCAGATTGCTCTCATTAAACTGCACAGTTTTGGCACTTGATTTGTCAGAATTTGATCAAATTCACAATTGAAAAGATGGGGCTCGCAGTAGACAACATATTTCATTCATGGAATTCTAGTTCTAAAACTTCAGTTACTGATTTAGCACTTGTAGCATGATTAAAAGGCAAATATTAGTGCAAATAAACTCCTCGTGTAATTAGGGATATCAACAGTATAAAAGATAATCAAATTAAAAAAAGGAGCACTTTAATTTTTTTAATGTCAAATTCCAATTTGTGGATAATCTTTATTGAATTTTGAATCTATTCAATGATCATAAAGAAGATTTAATATTCAGAAATACTGTTTAAAGTACATCATACAGGTACTGTAAAAATAGTAAACTGTCTGGTTTTTGAAAGAGTTTTTTTTTTGGCCAATTTCGTTTCTATGACAGTGTCGTTTATTAAGTTTGCAATAAAAAAAACGTTGTTTTGAAATATTATGGCCATTTTACTGAAAAAGATGAGGGAGACATAAAAAATCATAGAGAACAACCCTCTTTTTTCTGGCGTGAAACACGCTAAATATTTTGTAGGCATTATGAAGGTATTAAATGAATGGACCACCCAAGATTTTTTTTTCGTTGAGACAAAGTTAGATTGTTTAAAATTACAAAATAATTCTAGCTTTCATTTGCACTCCCATATATAGACCGTTTGACAACATTTTTTATTTTTTGGCTTGGAATGAGCCAATTTTTACGTAAATATCTGGAAACCAGTGATTCAAGATTGCTGATAAACGATCAGATTGCAGTTTTTCATATTTACGTCGAAAATTAATATTTTATGGCTAAAAGCATTACTAACGTTTTAGGAAAAATGAGTTTTTCGGCTGTTTTCCAAACAATTTAGATATGTTCTTAATAATTGTTTGTTATATTATATGACTGAATTGAAGGCATTGATACCAACATCAGCTGATTCTGACACAAAAACTAAAAAAATGTCAAAACTGTCAATCTGTGAGAGTGCAGCTTTAATGAAGCCGTTACAGATCGCTCTACTTCTGACAGTTTTAATGACGCTGATATTAATAGAATCAGAAAAAAAATTTTTTTTTGCTTAATTATCCAGAAATAATGAAAACTAATTGATAGTTTTACCCTTGTGTAAAGGCAAATAACGTCTAGTTTCTACACATGCAAACCATTTCACTTTATTTATAACCATTTCTGTCAATCATTAGAAATGTGAGAACATTTTATAGCCATGCGTTCCAACATTTTACTTCATTATTAAATGTTTTTGGAAATTTTATGTACATATTTCAGATATAATCTTGATGCTTGAGATATAAGTTTCAATAAAATGAACAGTTTATGAATTCAGATGCAGGCAGAATTGACATAGCGCAAAGATTAGGGTTGTTCTTAATATTTGAAACTTGAAAGCCAATTTTAGCTGGCTCTTTTTAGTTTAAACTTTATTTTTTTGCAACGATTGTTAAAAAGTTAAGTTAACTTATGCTTCGTCACTCTCATTGGCATGATGTTGCACAAAAGTGTGGTCTGGTATTGTGGGGGAAACCGGAGAACCAGGGAAAACACACTTGTCTGGCTTGGTGACCACTTACAAACTCACAGGCTTGGAATCAAACCTGGGTCGCCTTGGTGAGAAGTGAGTGCGCTAAGCAGACAGCAGTTGCAGTTTTTATGCCTACAAAATAGAGGCATATAGTAGTTTCACTGTCCTACTGTCTGTCCATCTTGATGTGACTGTCTGTCCGTAATTGTCGTGTCTCAGCTGTAAATAACTCAATTTTATTTAAATTTTGCTCAAACTCTTCATAAATGTGCATCAGTATGGGAATTTGACGTGTAATGAGCTGGACACCTGAGGCCAAGATTTTGAACAGCCTCAAGTCTATTAGTCTAGGCCAAGATTCAGAAAAGCACTTTAATTAAATTACAAAGAATCATCTTTATTCCATTCATTTTACAATAATAAATGTGAATAATTGTACAAATTTAAATACTTATAAAATTCATCAAAACTCAACTAGAAAGAAAATATCAATGAAAATTTGCAGTTTTGCAACTTGAGCCTGCACTCAGACTTGAGACTGTTCGTAATCATTGCTCCAGCTTTCTCCTCGAAAGATCAAGGTCACATTTAAAGGTCAATTAGATATCACTCTGACAAGGCCAAATCAGGGGAGTTAGTCACTTTCCAGTGACAGCTCTTGTTTTAAGAAGAATGTCAATGTGTATATACATCTGAAGCTGAGATGTCTTTGCGTCAGCTTTGGTGTTGTCAGGCAGACTCTGTGCAGTGTAATGTCAATGACAATATAACACATAACCACATGGAATCCATTAACATATTTGTATTTATTCTTTCAGGACCCTCTGTACACGTGTTTCCTGAAGTATGACGATGGAAACAACCAGGCCCAGGACCCGGCGGGAATCGACACAGCCAAACTACACTGTTGTCAGAAGGCCAAATCGGAAAGATGTGGATCACTCTGCGTTAAGGTTTGTGCTAGATCCTAAGAAATTAGGATTTGAATAATCTCCACCTCATGTCAGAAAGCCACGTATGGTAGATGCGATTCCCTCTGTGTTAAGGTTTGTGCTAGATTCTAAAAAATTAGGATGTGAATAATCTCCACCTTATGTAAAAAAGCAGCGTATAGTAGATGTGATTCTGTCTGTGTTAAGGTATATGTGCTAGAGTCTAAGAAATTTGGATTGATTAAATAATTTGCACCCTATGTCAGAAATCAATGTTTGATAAATGTGATTCTTTCTATGGCGGATTGTTTAGAAATTTGTAAAAGTTAACAATGTTGTTAATGTTATCTTTGTTAACATTCAGATCGTTACTGCTCTGGATACACTTGTGATCTGCTGTATTTGTAACAAGATTTGAGATAAACTTTACAGCCGTACTTGCTTATGTTTAACAAAGTCAGCATGATCAAGAATGTTTAAAAGTAAACAACAATGTTGTTAATCACATTGTTTACTTTAACAAAGTTCTGAAAAATCGGCTCTTTGTTTGTTAAGGAAGGGTGCATGCTCAGTGTTCCTGAGTTTAAGCTTTACCATCGGCACTTTCATTCTCTTATGTATTCCCGCCACCCCCCTAGTGTTTGCCATGTTCAATTGAAAGCCATTAAGATATTAATATGAAATTGATAACACATAAATATTTCGGATTCAAGCAAAGGAAACTTTTATATGGCTATGATATGGTACACATACATGTTGTATTTACAGACTCATGGCTGGAAGTGGGGCACCATTCGCAAGTTTGAGCAGCACTGCGTCTACCAGACCTCTCCTGTCATGGAGACTAACATGCTCAGCTGCCTCAAAGATGGTAGGTACTTGGTAGTCAGTAGTCAGTATTTGGTAGTCCTGGGTAGTCTACACTGTAGTTGGGAAGTGCTAACTGCCCTAGATTAAGCACCACTGTGTCCACCAGATCTTTTTAATTATGGAGAAAAGCATGTTTAACTGCCTCAAAGATGATTGTTACTTGCTAGTCAGTACTCAGTAGTCAGTACTCAGTAGTATATCATAATCAATATAGGGTAGTCAATACTGGAAAGTCAGTACTCCTGATTTAATACAGAATAGTCAGTACTCGGTAGTCAGTACTCAGTAGTATATTCAATACATGGTAGTCAATACTGGAAAGTCAGTACTCCTGATTTAATACAGAATAGTCAGTACTCGGTAGTCAGTACTCAGTAGTATATTCAATACATGGTAGTCAATACTGGAAAGTCAGTACTCCTGATTCAAAACAGAATAGTCAGTTCTTGGTAGTCAGTACTCAGTAGTATATTCAATACAGGGTAGTCAATACTGGAAAGTAAGAACCATGGATTCAATTAAGAGTAGTCAGTACTCAGGATTTAATACAGGATAGTCATTATTGGGTAGTCATTACTCCAAATTTAATACAGGGTAGTCAATATAGCGTAGTCAATGCTCTATATTCAAGACTCGTAGTAAGTTTGCAAGTTATTACTGTCCAAGTATGAGATGTATTGACACTTGACCCATCATGGAACCAAAGGTGTTAAGCCTACTTAATGAGGGTTCATCATACACTTTTATAAGCTTGTCCGTGTTTCAACCAAAGAGGTATTGTCATAGCGGATGTCATTGTCCTTGTGAAAAAGACTTAAACCCTTGGCCATATATCAGAAACTGTTCAAGATATTTCCATGAAACTTTTAACACATGTTTGCCAGTGGCATGAGTATGGTTGTGCAGAGCAAAACTCATAGCTTGTTATGCCCATTGATTGGCTGCAAAAAACCCATATTATTTGATGCTCGTGCACAGCTTCAAAACTGGCCTACAGGACTCTACATTTGCCATTAGGTCACAGGGTATCAAAATTAACTAAAACAGTCAAAACCTGTTGGCTTGATATCCCAGGGACCAGCAAAATAACTTCAAGCCTCGCAAATATCAAGCCAAGCGGGGATGCTAACGTAGAGTAGAAAAAGTCAGTTCTTAAACATCAAGTTCGAGCCAACGAGGAAATCGTGCCAAGCAATATTGAGCCAACACGTTTTGACTGTAATTATCTTCATGTAATAATCATTTTGCATTAAAATGCTTAATTGCTAATTACATGAATTTACAATAATCATTATAATCTCAATTCATTATATTCTTTTCCCAGTTGAAGAGCCATGTCAGTTAGGCTGTAGCGGTTTGAACTTCTGTACAAACCTTAACAATCGACCGACAGAGCACTTCCGCTCGTGTAATAGTGATGCAGATGAAGCTGCGAGAAAGGACATACAG
This sequence comes from Mya arenaria, assembly GCF_026914265.1. NCBI lineage: Eukaryota > Metazoa > Mollusca > Bivalvia > Myida > Myidae > Mya > Mya arenaria. The sequence continues at coordinate 19,972,525 of NC_069122.1, forward strand.
ATGTGGCAGGAGGGCCAGATATCACTACCAAACTTTGATGTCCCTGTTAAAGGTATGCTTGGTAGTTTGCGAATCAAATTAGGCACACGCTGTTTGAAATTTAATGATGTTTTATTGTAATAGTGATTGGTGAACCAGTTTAGAAAAAATATCATATTTTTCTTGAATGTATAGTTATTGTTTCATTGCTAAAATTTGAGACCAGCCTAAACTCATTTGAAAAAAAAGAGGGCAGGTGGCAAATTTTAGTTTTCATATGAAGTTAACCATGCTGAATGTTAGCATATTGGTGCTCTTTCTCCAATTATCGGCCATAATTTCCATTTGATGTGGAGACAATTTTTTTTTCCATTTGGGTGGGCAAATTATTTTTTTGTATGGCTGGAATTTTTTTTACCAGGATTTTATGATATTTTTGTATTAGAATTTAAAAGAAATCATTTGTATTTCAGATATCCGTACTTGTGAACCAGAAATGTGGAAAGCCATAGCGTGTACATATCAGATCAAGCCATGCTTCCGAAAACCTGTGGCCCTCGAAATATGCAGGTAATAAATAAAAAAAAAGAGAAGTTTTTAATAAATAATCGTATTGACATTGTTTCTATTGTTTCTAAAAAATATTGTATTGACCTGCCACAAATGCAAAGGCATCTTTATGAGAGATTATAATTTATATGTATAGAGAAAATTACACGAGTGGTCATTCAAAATGGAATTTATTCAACAGTCTTCTTAAAAAGGAAGCTTTGCATACTTTAGTAATAAATACCATTATGAATTACAGTGCTAAATACATAAAACATGCTTATTTTAAGAGCTATTTATTTATGAAATCAGCATCAAAAGTTATTACGGTATTTATAAATAAAAAATATAGAATTATGTTATTTTTTGACGGCAATCTATTGTATGGTATAAAAAATGATATTAACATTACAACCATCAGTCAGTTTTCCTGAGTAAAAAAAATAAAGAATGTTATGTATAAATGTAATATAAATATTGCAATGAAAATTACAGTGACAAGGCCAATTACTTTTCAAAAGTCTTACGATTTTTTACACTGATTTTCAAAGAAAATTAGTTGAGGTGTTGCAATAGCCTTGGTGTCGTTGTCATCTGCGTAGGGTCTATTGGCGTCGTTGCGCAAAAACTTTGATCTTGGCTAAATGATTGTTCAGGATATTGATATAAAACTTTGTACACATTCTGCCAGAGAAGATGCACACATGGTTTTTAAAGTCCATGATAAACTCTTGCTTTGATAATTGTCAAATAACGCCCCTTTTTTCAAATGAAAAAAAGCAAACAGAGGAGTGTAAGCATTCGATTCGTGGGGCTCTTGTTGTGTTATCAGGGAATATAAGGAAGAATACAATGATACCTGGAAATAATAGATGTGAAGGCTTATTGATTAAAATTACTTGATGCTATTCTGCTAATGAGAAATAGGATATTTCTTAAGAGCATTACCCGAGGAAAAGTACATTCTCTTGAACAATTCGTACATAGAGTGCACTTGTGGTTATTTATAGTCGTAGTGGTATAAGTTTTAAAGGCGAACAATAGAGGTTAATGCCAATATCATTATTTTTTAATGCATTCTTATGTTTTACTAATTTGAATCTTATGATCCAAACAAAGAAAAGCGTATGATTTCTTTACTGATAAAAAAAATATATAGCGATATTTTGGCGCTTTTTTTTAACTTTGAAGTGTTTTGCCATGTAGCTATTAATTAAATATAACATTTATAATTTGCGGCATTGAAAGTGTTCAAAATTAGCACAAGCCTGCACACACTGTTTAACTCTTCGCCATGAGCTATAACATATGGTACTAATACAATATTGACTGAATAGTCACTATTGAAATCTAGTTCAAGAATAAACTGACATTTAAACTTAAGAATGCTACCCCGGTACTTTGTTTTAGCTGAATTGAAGATAGCTATATGACACACTCTCAACTCTGTTTTCTAGATAGAAAATAGTTCTGTTGATGGTTTATACTTATTTAATTTAGCTCAATTTTGAAGACAGTTGAAAGTGGGTATGAATCAAGCTCAAATCCTGGGCTGGAATCAGTTCTGTGTCGTTTTTGACTAAATAAACAATTTCCCTGGCGGTGATCAAACCCACAACCTCTTGGGTGAGAGGTGGACCCCTTGACCATTAGGCAACCTTTACCTTTACCATTAGACCACCAGTTCTAGAGTTCTCTTTTAAAGGCTAGGAGAACATATCCCTGGTCTGGCTCGAATGAGGACCTCTTAGGGTTGGCTAGTTTATACCACTAAACTTGTCACACAGTGGTGCTACTAAAACACATAGCCGTATGGGTGGGAGTGGTCCAGTAGTATAGGTGTCTGCCCTACACCCAAGAGGTTGGGGTTGGATCCTCACCATACACTAAAGGACACACTGGGTTCTAGTTTCTATTGAGAAAAGAACTTGAGAACGATTCATATCATCTTTCATCTGCCTTCACAATCAAGCTAAAACAATTAGTATAAACTAACCCATAACCTTCGTTGAGAGGCTGAGATCGAGTCCATTCTCACTCCTTTTCTTATCTTTTCAGGGAGGATTGTGTGTATATTATCAACAAGTGTGTGGACACTTCAAGGTTGGAGGATGGTCAATTAGTGCTTGACCGCTGTAAAAGACTAGCATTAGCCAGTAGCGGAGAATGTATTTCTGTTGGCAAGTATACAGGTAGGCATGGGATATATATGTCTTTACTTTTTGATGTCCAGTTAAACTGTGTCAATAGTCAGTTGCTGACCACTGTCCAGTTAAAACAAGTCAATAGTCAGTTGTTGACCACTGTCCAGTTAACCCCTATCAATAGTAAGTTGTTGACCAGCACTGTCCAGTTAAAACCAGTCAATAGTCATTTGTTATCATTTTAATAACCTTCTCTATTTTAATTGAAATTATGCATGAAAAGCAGGATAAAACACTGAAATTGTCAAATGTGAGGAAAAGGTTGCAATTAAACTTAAGATGCTTCTGAAGTATGGTCCCCGTAACTCAAGAACTTAAGGCTATCCATGTTATTATATAACAACCTTTTCAAAGATTTTATTTTCCATTTCATTATTTCCAGTTGAGGGCTCACATATGCCTCAAACTGGGACAGAGATCGAGGTAAACCACCCATGTCGATCAAACCCGTGTAAGGAAGATGAGGTTTGCGAAATTCGTCGAAAGAATTGCAGACATTCCGCCACCTGTCCACACTACATTTGCAAAAAAGGTACATTGCAGAAAATTTGTTAAAAATTCCATTCATAGAATCTCATCAGACATTTTCCTTTATTCTTTCTTATATTACACTTTACATTTTTACCTAGAAAATATTAAGCATCTAAAATACCGGTTCTGCATGGTTTATTTCTAAGGTATGTATTTCACACTGCGTTTTCGGATTCCTTATGACATTGTAGTTATATACCCATGCCGAAAAAAAGTTGAATGCTTAAATTAGATCAAATTTAATGCTATTTCAGGTAAATTTATTTATTATTTTTTTAAATAGAAAAATTTGAAATTGTATTCCATTCAGGTTGTAAGATGAGCTGAATTTCAAAATATACTAGTCCCCCATGGCAGTAACATTCTGATTCTGGTATTTCAGAACGGAGGAGTTGACAAAACGTGTTCCTTGACGTATTTTTAGTTATTTTCTCATGTTTAAAAATATTTAAACAATTATGTTTCTTTCAGGTTGTAAGAATGATCAGATATCAATGACACTAGTCCACCATGGCAGTAACATTCTGGTCTCTATAGAGTTGATGAGACTTGTTCCTCATTGTATTTCAAAGTTGTTTCCTCATGTTTTAACATATTTAAACATTTCTCTCAGGTTGCAAGATGGGCCAAGTATCAAAGGTCTTAGTGCCCCATGGCAGTAATGTTCTTATTCCCGTATATCGGAACGGAGAAATTGACGAGATGTGCACCGACTTCAAAGTCTGCCATTGTGGAAGTGAGGGAAGCCTCGGACACTGTCAGGACATCACATGTGTGGCCAACACCCACTGCAGGATAGAACATACCATGAAAAGTAAGTTGAGGGGTAAAAAATGGTTGAAGGTGGGGAGTCCGGAGATTAAGGGGTGAGGGAAGCCTCGGGCATTTGGGACACACTTTTATTTCAAGAGGTTTCGGGCACGCCTCTCTCCCAAGATGTTTTGGGGCACACCTCTCTCCCATGATGTTTTGGGGCATGCCTCTCTTCCAAGAGGTTTTGGGTACATCTCTATCCCAAGATGTTTTGGGCATGCCTCTCTACCAAGAGGTTTTGGGTACATTCTTATCCCAAGTGGTTTTTGGGATTGCCTCTCTCAAAAGTTGTTATGGGGCATGCCTCTAAGAGATTTGGGGCTCGCCTCTCTTTCAAGAATTTTTGGGTACATCTCTATCCCAAGTGGTTTTGGGCAGCGCCTCTCTCCCAAGTGGTTTTGGGCAGCGCCTCTCTCCCAAGTGGTTTTGGGGCACGCCTCTCTTCCAAATGGTTTGGGGCATGCCTCTCTCCCAAATGGTTTTGGGGCACGCCTCTCTCCCAAATGGTTTTGGGGCACGCCTCCCTCCCAAGTGGTTTTGGGGCACGCTTCTCTCCCAAATGGTTTGGGGCACGCCTCTCTCTCAAATAGTTTTGGGGCACGCCTCTCTTCCAAAAGGTTTTGGGGCACGCCTCTCTCCCAAGTGGTTTTGGGGCACGCCTCTCTCCCAAATGGTTTGGGGCACGCCTCTCTCTCAAATGGTTTTGGGGCACGCCTCTCTCCCAAATGGTTTGGGGCACGCCTCTCTCTCAAATGGTTTTGGGGCATGCCTCTCTCCCAAATGGTTTTGGGGCACGCCTCTCTCCCAAATGGTTTTGGGGCACGCCTCCCTCCCAAGTGGTTTTGGGGCACGCCTCTCTCCCAAGTGGTTTTGGGGCACGCCTCTCTCCCAAATGGTTTGGGGCACGCCTCTCTCTCAAATGGTTTTGGGGCATGCCTCTCTCCCAAATGGTTTGGGGCACGCCTCTCTCTCAAATGGTTTTGGGGCATGCCTCTCTCCCAAATGGTTTTGGGGCACGCCTCTCTCCCAAATGGTTTTGGGGCACGCCTCCCTCCCAAGTGGTTTTGGGGCACGCCTCTCTCCCAAATGGTTTGGGGCACGCCTCTCTCTCAAATGGTTTTGGGGCACGCCTCTCTCCCAAATGGTTTGGGGCACGCCTCTCTCTCAAATGGTTTTGGGGCACGCCTCTCTCCCAAATGGTTTGGGGCACGCCTCTCTCTCAAATGGTTTTGGGGCACGCCTCTCTCCCAAATGGTTTTGGGGCACGCCTCTCTCCCAAATGGTTTGGGGCACGCCTCTCTCTCAAATGGTTTTGGGGCACGCCTCTCTCTCAAATGGTTTTGGGGCACGCCTCCCTCCCAAGTGGTTTTGGGGCACGCCTCTCTCCCAAATGGTTTGGGGCACGCCTCTCTCTCAAATGGTTTTGGGGCACGCCTCTCTCCCAAATGGTTTGGGGCACGCCTCTCTCTCAAATGGTTTTGGGGCACGCCTCTCTCCCAAATGGTTTGGGGCACGCCTCTCTCTCAAATGGTTTTGGGGCACGCCTCTCTCCCAAATGGTTTGGGGCACGCCTCTCTCTCAAATGGTTTTGGGGCACGCCTCTCTCCCAAATGGTTTTGGGGCACGCCTCTCTCCCAAATGGTTTGGGGCACGCCTCTCTCTCAAATGGTTTTGGGGCACGCCTCTCTCTCAAATGGTTTTGGGGCACGCCTCCCTCCCAAGTGGTTTTGGGGCACGCCTCTCTCCCAAATGGTTTGGGGCACGCCTCTCTCTCAAATGGTTTTGGGGCACGCCTCTCTCCCAAATGGTTTGGGGCACGCCTCTCTCTCAAATGGTTTTGGGGCACGCCTCTCTCCCAAATGGTTTTGGGATTGAGCCTCACCAAATTGGGTTATGTTCTAACAGGGTTGGATGTCCACCTGTCTCCATCTGACAGTAGTATAGGAGCTCAGATCAACAGAACAAAACAATATAGGATGATATTTTTATTAACAACTGAACTTTATTAATATGTTATGATATAAAATGTTGATGGTGCATTGAATAATGTACATATCTCTTTGTATGTTTCAAACTTTGGCCTTTATTTTCAGCGCATGAGCACGGAGCTTACTACACACAGGGCTGTAATGACTGCGTGTGTTTTGCTGGAAAAGACGTCTGCAGCAGACGACAGTGTTCAGCCAGCACATCAGAAAATAAGTTCACAGGTAAGGAAGACTTACTTAAGACAGTAAAAATGTTGAGTGCAAAAATTCAGTACCAGTTATTAATGAAGTAATGCTTTCTCTATATGCCGTCCAAATTAGCTGATTTTTAGGGGATAAAAAGATGAGCTTTTATCATCATTCATTTGCTTAATTTGTTAAATTTTATATTTTATTTGATTTCAAAAAACTTCACTAATGACTTTTTAACCATAGGCAGTCCACTTTTTAAAATTTTAGTTATCAAGTTAAAGAAAAAAATAATTACAACAACAGTATTGGGAATTGGCCTGGACCAAGAATAATTTCGGCCTTGACATTAATTACATACAAACAATTTTGACTAAAATGACTAAATATTAATTTTGAAATTGAAAATCTATGTGTCTACAAACATTTTCAATTCATCTTTATAAAACATTTTCAGCATTCTCTTGCATTCTGACAACCTATATGAAACATATAAATTCACAAATTATAGGATTCCTGCATGTTAACATTCAAATAATATCCAGATTACATCAATAAATTGGAATAAAACACAAATGTGACATCATCTAATACTTGAATACTTGGATATTTAATGTTTGATCTTTTCTTAATACAGGAAGATTATTTTAACTGGAAATTGATTTGTGCACTGCCAATTGATTTGTGACTCAAACTAATAACTGCTTTGCATGCTATGACAATTTCTAAAAATAATTCTAAACAAGGAAACTTTACATACAATTTAGGCTTAAAAGAAGAAATGTTGGTTTCAGGTTTCCCGACCTCCCCTGTTTTTCTTCTCGACCCCAGACCTTAGGAAAAATTTTTTATACCGTAATTCAATTTAATTTTTTTCTCTTAAAGGTTAGGAATGAAATGTTTTTGGCTTATAAAAATACCATTCATGCTAACATGGATATTAACGGTGTTCCTACGCATAAACTTTTTAGTTTTTTGGTATCAGAAAAATCTTTTAAAAAATATTGCCTAGTAAGAAGAATAAAAATAAATGTTACCTACCTACCCTATTTCTTTCCGCATGAAACCTGAAACAAACATATTATTTATTTACATCTTATCTGAGCTTTGACTAGGAAATTACTAGGCATTTAGAAAATTAAGCCCTAAGTGGTTTCAAAGTCAGCCTGGTTCGTGCTACTGCCTTTTGACATGAACTTAGATAATTAACTTTGACTTAAGAACAGTCAGGCGTACCAAAAACACATGTTTTTTTCTTTATTTCGTGGCCTACCCTAATTTTTTGGACAGGACCCTTAAATTTCTTGCAAGTGAAAGATGCATATTAATGTATCCGGTCGAAATGGTGATTTTGTTTCAATCTGATATTAGGGCACAAGTTCACTAAACATTTCAAAAATCCTGACCTACAGAATGTCAGGTACTTTCCCTTCTTTGGAGTGAATGAAATCAGAATATTTTTTTATGCCCCCGAAGGTGGGCATATTAAAATCGCACCGTCCGTCCGTCCGACTCAATAACTCAGAATATTATGGACAGATTTTAAAATAACTTGCCACATGCGTTCGGATACCAAGACGATGTGTGGCATGCAAGAACCGTGTCCCTACCTCTAAGGTCATAGAGTATAGGTTGTCGTGTCCGGGCTGTAACTTTCCCTTGTATGGACAGATTTTAAAATAACTTGCCACATGTGTTCAGCATACCAAGACAACGTGTCGCGTGCAAGAACCCTGTCCCTACCTCTAAGGTCAAGGTCACACTTGGGTGTTTATTCACAATGGAATGCTGCATATAAGGACATAGAGTATAGGTTGTCGTGTCCGGGCTGTAACTTTCCCTTGTATGGACAGATTTTAAAATAACTTGCCACATGTGTTCGGCATACCAAGACAAAGTGTCGCGTGCAAGACCCGTGTCCCTACCTCTTAGGTCAAGGTCACACTTAGGTATTTATTCACAATGGAATGTTGCATATAATGACATAGAGTATAGATTGTCGTGTCCGGGCTGTAACTTTCCCTTGTATGGACAGATTTTAAAATAACTTGCCACATTTGTTTGAATTACCAAGACGACGTGTCGCATGCAAGAACCGTGTCCCTACCTCTAAGGTCAAGGTCACACTTGGGTGTTTATTCACAATGGAATGCTGCATATAAGGACATAGAGTATAGGTTGTCGTGTCCGGGCTGTAACTTTCCCTTGTATGGACAGATTTTAAAATAACTTGCCACATGTGTTCGGCATACCAAGACGACGTGTCGCGTGCAAGATCCGTGTCCCTATTTCTTAGGTCAAGGTCACACTTTCTGTTTATTCACAATGGAATGCTGCATATAACGACATAGAGTATAGGTTGTCGTGTCCGGGCTGTAACTTTCCCTTGTATGGACAGATTATAAAATAACTTGGCACATGTGTTTGAATTACCAAGACGATGTGTCGGGTGCAAGACCCGTGTCCCTACCTCTAAGGTCAAGGTCACACTTAGGTGTTTATTCACAATGGAATGCTGCATATAAGGACATAGAGTATAGATTGTCGTGTCTGGGCTGTAACTTTCCCTTGTATGGACAGAATTTAAAATAACTTGCCACATGTGTTCGACATACCAAGACAACGTGTAGCGTGCAAGAACCGTGTCCCTACCTCTAAGGTCAAGGTCACACCTAGGTGTTTATTCACAATGGAGTGCTGCATATAAGGATACAGAGTATTTGTTGTTATGTCCGGGCTGTAACTTTTTTTTGTATGGACAGATTTTAAAATTACTTGCCACATGTGTTGGACATACCAAGACGACGTGTCACGTGCAAGACCCATGTCCCTACCTCTAAGGTGAAAGATACACTTTGTGTTTATTCACAATGGAATGCTGAATATAAGGACATAAGAATGTAGGTTGTCAAGTATGGGTGGTATTTTTTTATGTTTAGAGGCAATTTAAAATAACTTGCCACATGTATTTGTTTGATCTTTAACTTTTCATGTACTGACCTTGTTCATAGGTCAATGTCACATTCAGGGGCATTCGTCACATACTGTGACAGCTCTTGTTTTATTTGTTTTTATTTGATAATTGTATATTTGTCACACTCCACCTATATCTTTAGATTTTCAATAAGTTATATGCAAAGCTGTAAGTAATCCTTTCATATGCTAAAACTTCCCGCTCTCATATAGTGAACAAGATACTTGAACTTTGAAATTTCTTATTGCTGTAACTGAAATAACCAAGCAATTACATCAAACAGTAAACATCAACAAGAGAATTCATCATTATGTATCTGTTTTACTTTTTCTTCCACCAGGCATCCAGAACTGCAACTGTGTTCATGAGTTCCGACCAGTGTGTGCAGCGAATGGACGAACCTATCCGAGCGCATGTATAGCTGTTTGTGCGGGACAGACTGTGTTCATCGATGGGGCATGTAGCCAGCACTCCCCATGCACCCCGAATCCCTGTCAACAGGGCTACAAGTAAGTATTTTCACAGACTTGTTCTGTATGACCTATTTTGAAAGTGCTGAGCTTTGATATTTTCATTATAGAAAAGGTTTGAAAAGCTATAAGGAATAGGTCATTGTCACATATTTATGTGTCTTATTTTATGAGAAGAAAAAAAAAAACTCTTGGAATTTTCATAGTATCTTAGGCATCATCTGAAACCTATCATGTAAACTGTTGCAAAATAGTCATGGAATTTGGTAAACAATGAAACAATAAACAATCTTGTCTTACCACATTGTAAGAACTTGACATGTAGAAATTACACTTTTTTGTATTCTTGCATTTAGATGCTATATGCCCATGTGTGGCCCTATGTCTAAATTGTTTGTTGAGGGATACACCTTCTCCTTGGTCAATATTGATGACAGTTGTTGCCTGCTAATTTAGCTCTTGTTCCATATTAAGTTCATCTGTTTTCAGGTGTGTCGCAAATCGTCAGGTGTGTTTTGGTCACAAGAACAGCCCCTGTCCCCAGTACCAATGTGGTGAGTTGACATTTCTTCTATACATAGACAAAATATAAATACCAGGAGTAAAAATTGTTGCATGAAAAAGAATTTCATTTCTTTCGTATGTTCACAAAGACTTGCAAAGTCAAATAAACTTTTTGTAGAGTGAACTGCAAAACAATATGTGTCCAAATATTTACATGGAGTTTGTGGAGTGTTTCAGCAGAGCTTTACAGTGTTAATGTTTGCTTCAATTTTCAGTCAACTAATGCATATTTTGATAAATATTTTCCACATATTAATGTAATTTAGTAGCAGTCAACAGTTTTTTCCACATTTCTGTGTTGTGTTTCTTCAAAATTTTCTTGAACATTAATTAGCAGTCATCAGTTTGTGTATTGTGTTTCAGTGTCCCAGGAATGCAACCCACATCAACATGAGCCTGTTTGTGATAGCACAGGGAAGGAGTTCACTAATGTCTGTATCATGATGTCGAAGGGGCGCACAGAGGGGTACAAAGGACATTGTGTGGTAAGAACAGTTTTTAACCTTGTTTTCAACAAAAACCAGGTTATTAGAACAGGGATGTTGTTGGGTGTGTTCACTATTACCAATAGGATAACTACATGTGTATGTAACAGACCAAGCCGTGTGCCTCCAGGCGGTCAGTATGTGGTCAGGATGGTAGACATACTCTTGTGATTGTGCAACCATGGCGGCTCGGACAGCTGGAGATGATATTTGTATGACTTTATTCTTTATCTTAACATGTTAACATGTCTCTTGTATGTTTCAGACCCAGCCTTGTGCCTCCAGTGAGTCAGTATGTGGCCAAGATGGGGAGACCTACTCTAGTGAATGTGCAGCCCTAGCGGCCCGGACAGCTGTAGACTACAAAGGACCATGTGCTGCCCTACCGGATCATTTCCAACTGCCGGGTAGGTTGAACTTTGTAAACAAAGGTCCGAAACTATGACGCAAAACAAAAGTAAAAAAGTACAAGGCCTACCACCATAATTTAAGCTCAAGTTGGTTTGTACGGAAATAGGCTAGTTACAGACCATTAATTTTAATGGATTTTTCCCATCACAGTAGTGTTAATATTTTTCCAGGCAAGAATACTCAGAGCTGAGCTCTGAGCCTATGTGAATGGGTTGAAAGGCCAGTTCACATTTCTAAATGTCAGAATTATCCTTGTCAATACTTGCCAGAGGAGGCATCCAGTTTCTGCTTGTGTTGAAGACTGAAGTGTAGGCGGAATTTTGGTCACTTGGTGTCAGAGAGTTTTCACTGATATGGCTTAGTCATTGTGTTGTAAATAATAGATTATCTGTTAATTTTCAGGGGAGGTATCAAGATTGAGTCTATGTGAAGGAGTGGAATGTAGGCCAGTTGCGGTTCCTGGTTGTCAGGGAATTATCCCCCCTGGTGCTTGTTGCCCAATTTGTGGTATGTTAGAAGTTATTTTCATTTTTCCTTTATAAAAACAGTCAAACAGCACATTTAGCTCTTTATTATATTATAACAAAGTTTGTGCTTTTAATGTTTTTGTCTGAATCTTAACATTATTTTATTGTGTAAAATAAACTCATACTTAAAATTTTACACATTATTACACATTTTTATAGTTGGTCACATATATTTATACTTGATAAGATCTATTCTTAGCTCGAGACAGTTATTACTTGGTTTATTTATAGCTCTATTAATTTCAATAGTGTTCTATTTATAGATGCAGGTATATTTAAAGCAATGGACCTTCTGAATCATTTTATTCAAAACAGCTGACATTAACACTTATTCTATTTATAGCTGCTGAACTGCGGGTCCTACCCAGCGAGTCCCTAGCCTACATACCAATTCAGGTTCGTAAGGGCCCGCTGACAATGCGAAACATTCTACGTGAGTTGTCGGCACTAGTCACTGTAACGGAATGTGATGTGTTTGGATACCTTGGGTTGAACGGGGATATTGTAGTGCTGCTGACAACCGTGGTGGAAAGACCCACACCGCTGCAGGTACGTCGAACATTGTGGAAATCTTTGTCTTGAAAATAAAACAGTATTTTTTAAAGGGAATTGAAATTAACGATTAAGATTTTTTTTTATTTAACAAGGGAAAATATTGACAATTATCTTTCAAATATTTTTAGAATAATACGTTGGCTCGATATCGTTTGGCTCGATTTCCTAGTTGGCTTGAACTGGATGTAAAAGATCTATTTTGATAAACTCTTTGTAAACAATACCGCTTTGCTCGATATTTGTGAGGCTCAAAGTATTTTTGCCGGTCCATTGGATATCGAGTCAGCAGGTTTCAACTGTATATATATATATATTATTTCCTCAAATTATTTTCCTCAATTATTATTGAATTGAAAGTTGAACTTAATAAAAATTGAATTTTTAATAAATGAACTATACCCATGTGATAATAAACTAAAATCATGTTTCTGTATATTCCAGGTGACAGCGTGTATAAAAGAGGCGGAGCGATTAGAATACTTGATTCAATCACGAAGTGCAACAATCACGTCAAACATGATATTAAATCCCTTACTTTATGCAAAATTACGAACTCCTAGTTTAGTTGTAACTTCTGGAGTGCCACCATTTTATACTCAAAACTTATTGGCTGTTGTGATTCTAGCCGTGTTACATTTTTCTAGGCTATTTTTTTCTCATAGACCATTTGAAATTGTCTGATCAGTTCCTGGAGTTCAATAGATGACAATTTCATTGTTAAATAAGTAATAGTGATGCATGGCACCAAGTGTGAACTTGATTAGCTACTGGCTATGTGAAATCGAGCTAAACCGGTTCGACAGATGCAATGTAGAAGGGATTAAGTGGGCCTCAATTGCTTGATAAAGCTACAGTTCCATAAATTGTGAATTAAGGTTAAGCTGGTTTATAATCCTGCTGACCAGAAGATAACTAGTATCAACAGCAAACACATTGTCAGAGTCAAGGCTGCAAGACTCAACCAAGCCTGGTTTAATCGATTAACAAATTTGACCTTTGGAATCAGGCACATACAATTTGTTGGCTCTAAGCTTACAGTTATTAAGAAATCCTGGCTTACTTGATTAACCTATGATATATTGGCCAATCAAATCCAGTGCAACCGGTTTGCCGGATTCTGAGTTTGTATGAATCTCAGCCAAAATGAAACAAAAGGATGGCAACAGGATTCTTCAAATGGGAAATTTGGAAGAAGAAACCTTATATTGTTATGATGTGCCAAAACATAATATTTGGAGTCAAGAATTTCAACAGTTCAAAATATTAGTTTGTAGTTTGTTGTAATTATGAGTACAGAGAATTTTGAATATTCAAAAGTAAATTTTATGCTGAAAAAGTATTTTGCTAAAATAGCTGATCTTTAAATATCTATAGAATATTTAATATATAATAAAAAAGGCAACTTAAAAATTACTAAATTAATTGAAAAACAGTAATTTTTTTTTACATTTTTAAGCTATAAAAAAATTATGTTGCTTTCGCATTCAGTTATAAATAAAAACATTTTTTTGTGTCAAAATTGTATAAGTATGGTGAGTATAGTATTTGGAATATTTATAACTCATAGTATTCTTTTGTGACTGTGATATTATTGTTGCCAAGGTAAATATTCAGTTGCCATGGTGACAAATTTGCCATATTTAGGTAGTAAATTGATAGCTTTAAAGCGGGCTGAAAAACAAGATAGTTTGATAGAAAAACATGAAATTGAAACTTTGAGGTTGAAGATCAAACAAATTATTCCAATGAAATTATAAAATTATTCCAATGAAATTATAAAAGATTTGCATTTTTTTTCTGCAATTATGAAATATATGAATTAATTATCAGCCCTATTGAAAGTCAGCATTAATTTTATGGTTTTATATGCTTTGTATATATTGTATTATATAATTTTTGTATTTTAATGAAGTTGATTAATTGATTGTATTATTTGCTTTGAAAAGATGTCAAATTATCATTTACAGAAGCATTTATTGTTTATTTTTCATGTTATGATACAATGTTAACAGTGTATTTTCTGCTTTTTGTTAAGTAATTCTGATGTTTGAGAAGAAATTAAGACATTTAGGGGCTGTATTCACTTGAAGCCTGAATTTAAGACTCTGACTCAAAAAAGCTATATTTTAATTTTGTTGTAAAAATGCTATTATAAGAAAAAAGATGGTAAAACCTTTCGTATATGGTATGTTACAAATAATTTGCTCTACAATCAGACACCCATCTTTTGTCATATTTGTTATATCTTAGATATTTTGAAACATTTAAGAATGCAGTTTTCTGAACCTGTGTCTAAAACTCGGACTGAAGACTTTAGTAAATACGGGCTCCTTGCTTATGCCGTTAGCTCTAGAGCCCTCTAAAGCTCAATCCTAAGCAATATAAGGCCTTAAAAAAAATAGGTCTGTTTCGGGTAACCCAACCCTACCTATAAAAATGCGCCGACCCTAACTATTTTTTTCCGTTTTTGAGCAAAAAAATATTCGTTAGCGAATAGAGAGGTACGAAGGGCGGATAAATGCAGATTTTAATCAGAATTATTGTTTATATGATAAAACAAAGTCAGGCAATGACAATTATGTAGGAAAGACTGCCATGTGCAAGAAAACACTCTGAACTTACAACAGATTTTGAAAAAAAAAATAAAAAAATAAAAAAAACCATCCCTACCTACCCTACCTAGAAATTTTGGGAAGGTTACCCTAAACAAACATTTTTTTTTTTTTTTGGCCTAAGTAATTTGTAGTTTACTCCTAAAGCACACTTTTCAGTGACTTGTCATAACAAACATCTTAAATGAAACTGTTAGAACCGTTTGGACTTTCTGGAAACTTGTTTTGACCTTGTCTTCTCTTTTGGTTCAAGACTAACTTCTCTTATAACAGAAAGTGCTTTTAGTAAGTGCATCATTGCTTAAGTATTTAGACCTTTTTGCATACCATCTTAATGGCACCCTGCGTATGCAACTCACCCCAGATATTTGCTAAACTAAAGTTCATTATCTAGTACACAAGTTAGCGCTTTGTCATGAGGTATTATTTTATAGAAACACAGAATTAATTCTCTACAAATGTAACAAGATCATTGAGGCCATGTTATCAACACACGAAGTGTATGAGAGCTTTTTCGAAATCGATATTAAGAGTGGTTATAATATATGCTTAAAAGCTAATGTCTTTGCTTTTAAATTAAGGCAAGTTTTGTTGGATTTTGTTAGTAAAAATTTCATATATAAATTTGTGATCTTGCGATATTTCGTTGATGAAATGTCCCATAATGTACATGTTCATGATGTTTAATTATAAACGGATTATTTAAATAACACATTGCAATATTCACTTAATTATTGTAATACTCCGGACACTGTCAAAATTGCATGAAATTCATTTCGTTGATGTTTATTCATTATTTCAAACTATTCATGATCATATTCTTAAATTATTATTACTCATAATTGCAAGAATATTTGAAAATATTGGGTAAATTTTATAAGTGTTTTTTTGTAGTATCATTCACAAAATCATTTAGTGTTTCATGGCATCATTTTATTTTTTGACACAGGACTTAAAAAAGGGTAAATTTCGTATGTTTTCAAACGGGAAAACATATTTGTAATGTAGCGACACAAAAAATTTATACAGTTTTATACAGTTTGAAGTTTCAGTTTGTCATGGTTGTGTATGCTAGACTTTTAATATTGTAAGTTTGTTACAAACAAAAATAAATGCCTTATAAAAAGAAGACATCATACATATGGTCATACAATACAGAATTTATTAAATGATTTAAAAAAAAGAGGAGATAAAAACGAGCCTTGTTGATGTGTTTTTAACAATTTTAGTGATCTATAATTATTATTATAATTATTTCAGGTTGGATGACCGCTATACTATTTTGAGTTTTTTATAGTTAAATACATAAAACGACGCTTTATAGGGCATATTTTCAATGCTGTTTATTTTCGGTGCCTCGTCAAATGTTATTACACTTGTTATGAATCAATTTTTTCATGATGGCAATTTCTTTAATGATATATTAAAAATAAATACAGCATGATTTGAAATACATGCAATACCAGTTTTTTGCAAACATTGAATAGATAGGAGAAATATAATTCTTTGGTGAAAATAATAATCATGTAAAATAATATAACGTTGTTTAAAATTATATTAAGATGACATGAAGTAAAATCATACTGATTAAGCATGGGCAGAGTAAGCTGAGCAAATGAGCCCTTCTTAATCAATAAGATTTTACTTCATATCATTTAACTGACTTAGAATACAACCTTTAATTGGCTGACTCTTTGTGGATGCTAAATCTGACACAGGGATTGTGTATTGGATGAGTGGCAGTAGGCCACCGGTAGAACTTAGTGATTGCCTATCAGCAATTTAATTGGCTGAAAGTGTTGGTTGTATTCTAAAGTAAATTCAACAAAACAGTTCAATAAACACCGTGTTAAAGATATAAGGGAGATGTACCAAATAATTATGGAAAAAAGACTATTGATGATTATCAGTCTAATTACGATCCACTTTTATTGTATGTATTATTTACTTGCATTAATTGTTCATGAAATGTATACATTGAATTATATTATAGTGTATACCTTTCGTTATTAATATTTTTGTGCCTGCGCGAAAAAAGGTAAAACTAAGCCATCATCATGCTAGGTAGTAGTTAATTAGGAAAACCATTTCAATTTCATTGTTTTAATACATGTATTTCTCTTGTGAAAGTCTTAATCAAAAGTATGGCTGAGGATATTTAAGTATATTTGAGGTATTATATGCATTTTTTTTGTGTTAAGTGTATATTATCATGTGTATTGCTTTATATTGGCGTTAAATTAAGAAAGGTGCTACAGTTGTGAAATGGAAAGTAATAAGTGTGTTAGTTCGATACTGTACATTTTTTTTAGTTTTGCGATGTCACAATTTTGTCACAAATATTTTGTTTTGGACAGTTTTGCAAGGTTTGACATTCAGGACTAATCATTGTAAGAATATAAAAAATGAAGTCACTATAATAATCAATTCGGGAGAAAAAAAAACATCTCAAAATTTAAATAGTCTATAGTAAGTTAAAAGACTTCTTATATATATATATAAATTTAAATTAACTTAAATCTGTTCATCGCAAAAAAGAAATGTAAATTGCCTTTAATCTTTAAATAACACCATTGGACTGCAGCCATTTTAAGAAAGAATCATATTTTCTGCCTACATTTTATGTCATATTCAATATAAGGCTTATCTCTGCTTGTTACAGTTCTGTTTCACTTGATGGCTGGGTCTGGTGCTTACAAAGGATATGTTTGATGTCTTGTTAATACTTGTCTTATTACTAAAATACAAGAAAACAAGCTAAATTTTATAGTCATATTATGATGTGTATGCTTTTAATATCAGATTTTAAGGAGCCGTTCACTCTTTATTACAAAGTGAATCTTATTTAATATTATAAACCATATTTTCTCCATTATTTTTAACTAGAAAAGACATAACATTTCAATCAATAAACAAACAAATGTAATTGAAATAATAGTTCCTGAAGCAGTTTGTTATGACTAAATGTGAATTTTAAATGTGTCAATTTCAAGTGTGTTATGTTAAATAAGTCAGTGTTAAGTGTTTTTTCCTGTTTGGTGTCAATGTCAATGTATTGTCTCAGGTTTTTTCTAGTCATACTCCTAAGCTATCTTGTATTATGCAAGCATTTTTATAATGCTCCTCTGTTGGTTTTTTAGTGGAAATATTGTCATAGCCTTGGCGATGTTGTGCAAACCTTCCTACGTTGGTCAGATTGTTCAGAACTTTGTTTAAGTTAACTTCATTCTTGTTAACTTTTTAAGGTAACATATTTTATGATGTGCTGATATATCTAAGTATATCTAAGTAAAACAAGCATAGTTGAATCATTTGTGTCAATATTTGTGTCAAGTACGGCAGATCTTTACAGTATTAAAGATTTGGAAGTTTACAACGATCCAGTTAACAATATTGTTAACTTTAACAATATTGTGAACAATCTACCCAATGTTTGCAGTGGCTTCACTGATAAATCTCTATTAACGCCCGGTAAGCATATATGGTAATTAATGTTTACCGTGTTTCTTATGACAAAAGCCAAATATATAGATATATCTCGCCTTTGATCCACCAAAAAAAAAGCAAAAAACAGTTGAGCTATGTTGTCAGCTTGGGTCGATTTCATTCAGCATTGCATTGTTGTCATTAAAAAAACATTATTTGTTGCTATGGTAACAGAGTAGGGTTGTAAATACAATTATTAAGTAGGCCATCCTTAAAAAATTGCTTGTTTCCATGAAATGTCCAAAAAAAACTTTTCGTGTTTATTACCACTAGAATCAAATAAACGTATGTTCGTATGTTACTAGAGAAATTAAACCATATTTTATAGCCAGAGCTGTGGGACCACTCTAGATGTCATTCATCGCAGGTCTTGCAGCATTTTGGGTACAAAATTAATCCTTTGGCAATCCCATCAAATAGTGGGGGTAAAACTCCCCATTTGGCTTCAAAATTTTGTTTATAAAGTAAAACTTTGGGATGTGACGGGGTCAAGCCATTATAAATGCAGCCACTATAAGGGGCCGGCAGACCTTTATGAACATAACAACAAAATTAGTTACTGTCACTAATAGTTTTGTCAGAATTTTAAACAATATGTTCATGACAACTGAAAAAATCTTGGTCAAACACTGGCAACATAGAATTTTTTAAGATGGCCTAATATTTTGAGTTGCGGAAATCTCATGCATAATTTAGAAATCTCATTGTTTGAATGATATATGGCC
Organism: Mya arenaria; assembly: GCF_026914265.1. Taxonomy (NCBI): domain Eukaryota; kingdom Metazoa; phylum Mollusca; class Bivalvia; order Myida; family Myidae; genus Mya; species Mya arenaria. The sequence continues at coordinate 19,991,587 of NC_069122.1, forward strand.
GATGACTTTAATAGTGCTGTTAAATTTCACTTTGTGCTATAAATTGTAAATATTTTCAGTAGTGCTATATGTGAAAATTGTAGATTTCAACGCTTTACATGTGAATTTGTACCAATCTATTTATATGTGTATAGAAAATGTCATTTTGTTCATGGTTTATATTAGTATTATTCACTTCTGTCTTGTTAAGTGATATTGAAAAAGGATAAATAAAACTGTTAAGAAATAAAACATCTATTCTTGTATTTTCTGTAGATATATATATATTTATTATATGCTTATCAATTTTCTTTCCTTTATTAAACAGTGAAAATACAGCACGCCATGGAAAAATCCATATCTCGCTACTGACATTTACCAAACTTGATCAGTATACCATAGTAGCATAAGTATATATTATAATGTATTGAATTGTGCAAACAGAATGGGAACAAAATACATTTAGGAATGGTTGTATAATACTTATATGTTTAATAGCAAACTGACTTCCTTAACAAAGATGATCAGGTAATGAGCTTGAGGAAGACCCAGAAGTACATAAGTGACCTTTCTTTGTCAAACTAATCCCAAAATGAGCTATAGGAGTTAACCACAAAAAGAATGGGGTCAAATGAGAACCCCAAAATGAACTGGGATGAATTAATAAGTTTACACCATAATGCATTGGGTAAAATGAGGTAACCCATTAATGAATGTTTTCAAACAAGCAACTTTGTTGAAGTGATTGATATCCCTGCCAGATTTGGCAAAGAAGATGGCATGGAAATCATGTGTTGGTGAAATGTTCCACCCTTAACTTGCAATATGGCTGCAGAGTGATGAACATTTATGATTATTGTTTATGAGATATGAGTGTGTCTGCAACTGTTTGAAATAAAAGAATATAGTATATATTGTAGCATTAAGATAAAACCTAGTTACCTAGTTTTTGACTCCACATTACTCTGTTTCAAAAACAAAACATCAAGGCAAACATTCAGATTAAGTTTCATTAAACCTTGACCAGAAATATTGCAAAAATATAGCCTCTAGAGTATTCCCAAGGTTTCTCTAAGATTTGACCTAGCGACCTTAATTTTGAATTCATGTGACATTGTTTTAAACTATGCCAAGAATTCATGAAGGCAAATATTCTGATTAAGTTTCATGAAGACTGGAACGGATATATTTCTCAAAGGTTTGACCTTATGACTAGTTATACCCCATGTTACCTCCTTTTGAAGTCTACCAATATTACCAGTACATCAGGGGACCATTCTGACCAAGGTTTGAACAAAGTCTGACCAATCAATACCAATATTTGGTTCCGGACATGATTTGACCTAGTGACCAAGTTTTTGCTCTCATGTGGCCCAGTTTCAAGCTTGTCATTGTACATCAAGGAAAACATTCTGATTAAATTTCATAAATATTGAATCAAATGTATTGCCTCCAGTATTTTTGCAAGATTTTTCTAAAATTTTACCTAATGACATAGTTTCTGACCCCATGTGACCCACTTTTTTAAATTTGTGAGATTTCATCTTGGGGGAACTTTTCTTCACCGTTTGAACATAATCTGACCAATCTAAGATCTATTTCTAAGATTTCACTGACCAGTAGTGACCAAATTTTTTATAACATGTGATCCAGTTTTAAATTTGTCTGAAAGTTCATCAAGGAGAAACATTCTGATTAAGTTTAATAAGACTTGATTGAGGGGATCATTCTGACCAAGTTTGAACATAACTAACCAATCCCTATCTAAATGTGGTTGTGATGATATGGTTTCAGACAAAAAAAGTCTTAGATTTGACATAGTTTTTGACACCTCATGATCTAGTTTCAAACTAATCAAAGAGTTCACCAAGGAACACATTCTGATTAAGTTTCGTGAATACTGGACGAAATATAATGTCTCTGGTGTATTCCAATGTTGTTTTTTTAGATTTGACCTAGTGACCTAATTTCTGACCCATATAACCCAGTTCTATATGCGGTGTGATTTCATCAAGGGAAACATTATGACCAAGTTGGAACATTATCTGACCAATCCCTACCAAAAAATGGTTCTGGACAGAAAAAAAAGTGGATGGAAGGACAATGCAAACAATATCCCACTCCCAAAACCTTTGGTTTGGCGGAGGATAATAACCTAAATGAGGTAACCGCAAAATGAAAGGGTCAAATAAAGTAAACCAGGTAATCCCAAAATGAATAGGGTCTGATAAACAGAGTAACCATTAAAATGAAGGGGTCAAACTACCAGAGGTAAAATATTTGTTCAACCATGCTACAGAAAAATACTACCGGACTTAGAGACAAGGCCCCTGCAGTTTAAAACTTTATCTATGTTTAATCTAGTTTGTTTTTTTACATTAAATGCCCTTTATAGTGTATTTTAAAAAGAAAATCAGCAAGAGTACATCCTATAAAGTGAAATGTTTCTTACATCTGGAAAATTGAACTGCTCCCTGACCATCATATATTCCTCGACACAGATCATTGTCATTTTGACTATTTGGGAAAAAAACATATTTCTCAACTTAATTTTGATTAATCTGGATCTTTGACTTGTTAAATCTGAAGCAAATATCACCTTTTAAGGCCAACCACTATTTAAACAAGACAGTTCAATAGACGGCTATATCCCCTGCCTCTGTTTTTCAGAACCTTTCGTTTTTCTCTTTACCCGACTGGTACGTTGAATCTGACAATAGTTTTACACTACCACTGGTCAAGAGTGAGAAAACAGGAAATACAAGTTGTTTGATCGGTAAGCTTAATATTCTTGGATATATGAACATGTTATAAAAGGATATTATTATGTCAATGTTATTTTGGCTAATAAATAAGAAGGAAAATGAGTCTTGACATCTTTGCGGACCATGCATGTGTACTCTGACCTTTTAATGTCTCGTGTCACTCGATCTTTGAGGTATGGACCCGGGTCAAGGTCACAGAGCATTGTTTCAATGGGAACAACATTTGTACCAAGTTAGATGGTGATCCATCAATGCATAAGTAAGTTATAGTCCGGACATGAAATGTTTGGGATAGACAGACGGACGAAGTGCATTCGTATAATCCCCTCCCCACTCGGTGGCGGGGGATTAATAATTCAAGAGCAAAGTGCCAATGTTCCTTTCCCTTGGTGAAAGTATAACAAGACATCTTTATAACTCCCCAGCAACAATTTATTACGTCAGCTTAGATAATGATAATAATATTCTGATATTTCAGAATACAGAAACAAGGCATGCAAAGCATATTGGATTATACTTATATCTTTTAGCTCAATTGTGATGAAAGCTGATAGCTTAAATAATCACATTCGAGTCTCTCCTTTCCTGGATAGGAAGAACCAGTATTGGGTCCATATTTACTAACGTCTTGAACCTGAGTTTGAGAATCGGGCTCAGAAAACTGAATTCTTAAAATGTTTTCAAATATTCAAATACAGTAAAACTGCGGTCGTTCGAACAAGCGGTCTTCGAGAACCGGCGTTCCCTCGAGGTCAGAGCTTGGTCCCGAAATTTTTTTCTTCTATTTTCATATAAAATATACCTTCGGCTCCCTCGAGGTCATAATTTCACAGTTGGCACGCGTGTTCCAAAATAAACAAACAATTGCTAGGTATCAAAATTTCACAAGTTGTAAAAATTGCAATGACAGTTATAAGGCAATTGATAAGGTGTGAAAAAACGTTTAACACTGTTAACGCCTGACGGATATTAGTTGATTATGGGCATTTTAGAGGATAATTATAAAAAGTAAATGACGAGAAGTTAATTGTGAGAAATGTAAATGAGTAATAAAAATATGAATAAACACTACCGTATCGATCCAACATCAGAATCTCTGAAAAGAATTCCTTTTTGTTTCTTTGCTTTGCAATATGGCCATTTTGTATAAACAAAAATAGATTTATAGATATATTTTTTTTACATTTTTTATTTAGTATACATATAGTAAACGACAGCCTTTGAACATGAGCAATTTCCACAATGCAACACATAATTGGTGTCTTAGTAAACAGACTACTTCATACATGAAATACACTGAAATATATATCATAACAGACTGAGAATTGAAAATCGGGTCGTTCGAAACATCGGTTCCCTCGAAGTTAGGCTCGGTCCCCTGCGACCTTGAGCGATCGCAGTTTTACTGTATTGCTTTTCTGATTCAAAGTCCCAAACTTAGACTCAAAATGTTTGTGAATATAGACCAAGGTGTCCAATTAATAAAAAGAGAAAGTACAACTTGTTGTGATCAAACCTACAACCTCTTGAGTGGGAGGCACACACCTTTACCACTAACCCACTCCGACATACAAGGCATACAAGGACATATATGTAAATAAATGTGAAATCTTTTTTAATTGAAAGCTCATGTCTCTATAAATTAACCAATTTGAGTGTTGAGCACAACACAGACCTAACTCAAGATTACAATAAAAGGAGTTAGGTCCATTTTGTGCTGGGCGCTCGATTTATCAGTGACAAATGAGCTAACAAATGCATAAAGTTTTCAGTAAATAAAGTACAGCAGTTTAATGACAACATTTTTTTTAATTACAAAATTACTACAATGTATATAGTATTTAGAACATACCGTACATTTCCGTACTATAAATTACAGAATCCTTATAGGTCTACCCCGATCCTGCTCCTGGCCTTTTGAAAATGTGTAAAAAAACAAAATGGTATTTGTTTGTTAAATGTTGCATCAACTTGTTATATTTTCATAGAACATTTATATGGTAAGACCTCTTGGAAGTCAATAAAAAAGACACGCAGATGCAACAATAAATATCACGTTTCTTTTTCTCCAAACTTTATAAAAAAATGCATCAAAGTAAATGTCAAATCTCATATCTTTTTTTATTGAATTTCAAATGAAAACAGAAAAGTTTTCGAAGACAAAGTACATTAAATTTTAAAGAAAATAGATGCGAAATTCTAGCAAACAAATAGCAATTGTTTTTTGTGTGGCCAGTTACAAAAGGCAAGTGGCGGGATCATGATGGCCCTAATAGGATTCCATAATAAATACTGCATGTCACTGGAAAATACCACAAGGTAATATATAACCAAATCACATGTCATTCGAAACATAACAGCTAGCTTTTTGATAACAGTTAGCTGTTTGATAATAAATAAAATCAAATATTTTATTTTTCTGAATATCACTGATACAACATTTGAACTCTTACAAAGTTATTATACAACTCTTATTTAGCCAAGATCAGCATAAAGTCAAAACACATTTTGATGCACAAATTTCAATGCATTGTGCTATGCTACTGTAAAAATAGAGATGCTTTCTTGATAAAGGCTGAACAGCCTGTTTTTAAAAAAAGCAGTGTTACATTTTTTATATACATTCCTTTTTGGAACAAGTTATTATTGTGGCATTGCTAGAATTTGTTAAACCACTCCATGCACCAATAAAACACATCTTAAATTTAAAAGCCATTCCAAATTTATTACATGTTAAGCTTCAGGTTCCAATTTTAAAACCATTCTACCTGGCAGCAAACAGTGCAATAGAAAAATCAAATCTTTTTTTTTTACAACAAATGCCCTTAAAGGCAGGGTTTAACAATGCAAATCAGAAAGTAAACATCCTATACAGTGAAAGGTTTCTTTCATCTAGAAAAAAGAAGTTCTTCTTTACACAGATCATTATTATTTCAACTATTTGGGTAAAAATTACATTTCCAATGTTGTATTTTTTTTCTTTTTCTATTAATAACACTAAAAACCTGTCTGCCTGATAAAGTTAATCATAGAATCAATTTCGCATTGCCTTAATGATAACAAAAGTTTTCTCATTTGAAAGGAAACTACATGACTTCAGTCAGGGTTTAATATTTATAAAATACTAATATTTGTTCTTGATTTTTATGTACCATTCTAGTTGACAAAAAAGAATGTGTCTCAAAAATCATTTACAATAATGAGTATAAAACCATTGATCAATATAATTTCATGATTCTACACAAAAATAAAATATCAGAACAAGATAGGTCAGGGAAGATAAATTTTTTTTAGAAATAACTATATGTACAGGTTTATTGACAAATATATATAGCTATCAAAGAAATGATAACTATCCCCGCACACCGCTACGACACAATACATTATTAATTCAAACTAGAGCTATCACAGAAGTGATCACCTACCCCCACTGGCTGCCATGACACAAGGTATTTTTTTAACAGTCGTCATCTTAATGCAAGAACACGTTAACTGCTTGTATTTCTATATGCATTTACTGCGTTCCTGACTGTAAAAGCACTATATGTATTGCATTCAAACTAAAGCTATCACCGAAATGATAACTACCCCCCCCCCCCCCCCACAGGGCACCATGACAAATGATAACTACCCCCCACAGGGCACCATGACACAAGATATCATTATTAACTGTGAAAGCACTATATGTACATATTCATTCATTGCAACTAACCAGTCACCAAAGCAAATACTTTATATATTTTGACATTACTTGTCGAGATGATTTGTCAGAGGTTTTCCAGGTAATTCATTGGATAATGCAACAATGAACCTATATCTAATTAAAAAATATAATCACATCATTGGTCAACTGATTGTTTGATTGACAAGTGATGACTGGTTAATTGTGACTGTGAACTAAGTTCAAACTAGAGCTGTCACAGAAGTTATGTCTACCCTCACACAGTGCCCTAACAAGAAATTATTATTAACTGTGATAGTAGTTTGCTTGACTTGACTTGCAACAGACGAGGTTGCCTGACAAATCGACAAGCCAACTGTATGGTGACTCCAGTATAACCCCCCTACAATCTGTGTGTAGCTATAGTTACCAATTGAAAAAATAAACACAAGGTAGTACAATTCATATACATTAAATTTTGGTACATTGATACATGAAAAAAATGTTTTCTGTTTAAAAATCTAGTACTTTAATAAACATCCTACAGATAAAAAAATAACAAAGAATCTGTTAGGGATATTTTCAATAATAACATACAGTTTTTAAATAAATGACAGTATCAATTATTATTTTACTTTTTTCTAAATAATAAAATGTACTGGGAAAGTCAATGAGTAAGCTGATTGATTTTTTCATGTCATTCCTTCAGAAAACTGAAAAATGCACATCATTCACAATAACGAATACGGCAAAAAATCTGGATGACGAGGTTAACAAATTCAAATAATTTCACCAAATAATCCTAGAATATTGTAAACTGCAACTATCCAATGAAAACATAATTGAGTCTTGATACAAGATATAATCAATGAAATATCCAAATATCAACGCTTCATACATTTTTAAATCAGTCAGCCAATCAAATCTCTTTTAACAAAACATCACTTTTCAAACTTGACAAAAATAAAAAATCATTCAGTAAGCCCAAAACCAGAAACCGTCTTAATCCTCTGCGATATCAAACCCGAAATTCATCGTATCTAACAAATGATATCGGTAGCAACAAAATGACTTCTTAGACTCCGTAAAAAAACACGCCCGCACAACAGCAAATCTTGCAAAAGCTGAACCTAATTCGCCAGAAACCATTCTAACAAATATCTTAACTATTCAACAACACGCTCTAAACTTCAATGAATTTAAACATCAAACAAAAACTCTCATAGTGCATCAATCAAGTTGTGAAACAAGACTTATAGCTCTCAAATTATACATGTGAGTATACAAATAAAGGTTTAACGTGCAAACTGCAACTCAAACTTAAATCAGTTCACGGTAAAATCAAAATAATCTACAACAGGCTCAGACTTCAATGCTTCCTTGCTCTGAAAACTCAGAGACTCGTAATTTATTGCTCCGGCTGAGCAAATCTCGGCCAAATTTGACTCAAACTTATCGATTGTCCCGATTGCCGATTTGGGTGTGGCCTGGGTTCCAGGTTTGCGTGTTTTCTTGCCAATTATTTTCCAGCCCTCTGCCAGGGTGGGTGAGCTTTCTCGTTCTCCAAGCAACAGGGTTGACTGCTTGGAAGCTAGGTTTGTTTGTCTGCAATATGACGGATATAAGCACATATAAATACTCTCAGACTAGCTGTTTTTCATCTGCGTAACTTAACAATTTGAATTCTAAAATTTTAAAAACCTGTTTGTCAAAGTAGAAATTGGCCTAAAACAGACAACTATGCATTATATTGATTAAATGAACAACGAAAAGTGCAACTTGGTTGTTTTAATATTTTGTACAAACATCTCTCATAACCAAACATCCCACATACACAAACATCCCACACAACATACACAAACATCCCTCATATACAAACATCCTGCCTTCAAACATTCCTCATATACAAACATCCTGCCTTCAAACATCCCTCATATACAAACATCCTGCCTTCAAATATCCCTCATACACAAACACCCCACATCCACAAACATGCCACACACACATACATCCCGCATTCACAAACATTTTACATACAAATATCCCTCATACACAAACACCCCACATCCACAAACACATACATCCCGCATTCACAAACATTTCACATACAAATATCCCTCATACACAAACACCCCACATCCACAAACATGCCACACACACATACATCCCACATTCACAAACATTTCACATACAAATATCCCTCATACACAAACACCCCACATCCACAAACATGCCACACACACATACATCCCACATTCACAAACATTTCACATACAAATATCCCTCATACACTAACATCCACAATCATCCCAAGTACACAAACTCTTTACATACAAACATCCTGCCTTCAAACATCCTGCATAAAAACATCCCATAAACACAAATATCCCTCATACACAAACATCCACAAACATTTCACATACAAATATCCCACATATACAAACACCCCACATACACAAACATGCCAAACACACGTACATCCCACACTCACAAACATAAATATACAAACATCCCATATACACAAACATCAACAATCATCCCAAGTACACACACATTTCACATACAAATATCCCTCATACACAAACACCCCACATACACAAACATGCCACACACACGTACATCCCGCATTCACAAACATAAATATACAAACATCCCATATACACAAAAATCCCTCTTTCCAACATCCCACATAACAAACCTCCAAGATATACAAACATCCCTCATAAAAAACTTCCCACACCCACAAACATTCCTCATGTAAGCATCCTACAATCACAAACATTCCTCATATTCAAACCTTAATGTTTCCTCCTTATGAACATGAGGTATGGGGGGCGGGGCTTTGGGGTGGAGTTCCCTCTGAACCATGGCAGTCAGGGTGATGGAAGGCAACCAGCATTTATCCCTGCAATAAATAGCCATAGCTCAGAAAAAATAGCCATCCCTTTACCATCAGAAACTATTCAACTAAAAAAAGCCATACTTTTTCAATCAGAAATCATCCGGCAAGAATAAGACATACTTTTACAGTTATAAATCATCTGAGAAGAAATCGCCATAAATTTTACCATGAGACATACAGTAATCTGGCAAGAAACTTTACCATCAGACATTTTCAAAAAAAATAATTGCTCAGCTAGCGACATACCTAGTGGCACTTGCGACCACATTTTTTTTTGGCTCATAGTCGTAACTCTGTGTGGTGCAGCCATAAAACTCAGCCAGCTCATGTACTAGACGGCGCTGGTTCATGTTCATACTGGCGAAGGCATGACTTCTAGAGGACTGCTTCGACTGGAATTTAATACATGTATGAACTGTATGAACAGAACTCATATACTTATAGTTTTAACTCTCTCTAAAAATGCCATAAATCTCAGCCTTTTCATGAACAGGACATAAAATGATAAATGTTTTTTAAACTTTGAAAAGGCATATATTTTGAAACGCATGATGTTGAACTTATGGGTTGGACCTCTATACTTGCTGTTGTTTTATGGAATGATGATGAAACAGACAAAAATACAAGTCTGACAAACAGTTATCGAGTAAAAAAGGGGGTACATTATATGATGCAATGCTTTTTTAATTTTAATGCATTTTTATTTTTGACTGATTTGACTTTCATGATCAACGCAAAAACATGATTTGTGTACAGATGAAAAATATAGATGATATTTTGGCGCTTTTAAACTGGGGGATTCGCTATTCATTGGAATACCCCATTTATATTTAGACTTATATTTTTTAACTGTACCTAAATCATGTGCATTTTTTGTTTTGATCAAAAAAGTCAAATGAGTTAAAAAAATATGTTTTGTATTAACCTTTTTTCATGCCCCTGACAGACACCAGATATCAATCCAATGTAGGTTAATTGCCATGGAATAGGAAATACTTCAAACAATTGTGAAAGAAAACGTTTAAGCTTGGTTGCAAAATATGGCAAGACTTGGAACATTAATAAGATGGCTGTTCAAAAAATGCAGTCTCTTACCTGTTTGGCAGATTGCACTATATCACTCAATGCTTTCTCAATTCCAGCTACAAATGGTGGATCTTTCCTGAAAAAAGGAAACAACTTATTAACTTAAATGAATGAATGTGATTTCATTTTAGAAGTGTAGTGTGACTACTCCTGCTAATAAATGTGTAAGACATGCTACGCCCCTATAACTTCAGCCCTCACAAACTTCCTACAGATAAAATGTTTGCATACACTAGGACGTAACAAAGAAATAATTGTTTCCAGTTCCTCGACCTACCCTAGTTTAAACACCAGAGCCTATTTTTTGTCAGCAGAATTTTTTTTCCCCGACGATTACATATATTTTGCTCTTCTATTGGGAAGATATTATGCATAATGTAGCAAGATAGAATGGCTTGGTTTTCAGTGTGAAAATGATATGAAGACACAACTTTATAAATTAATAATTATCTAACCTACCAACAATTTACTTTTGGCACTGGAAATGAAATGGACGCAGAGTTATTTTTTTGCCTAATAAAACACAAATACTTCATTCTAATTAATTCCATGATTGTGTTCATTGCAAAATGACACATCTGGAACAAGATTAATCTTTTGCAAATAGCATTTCAAGCTGCCCTCTCACAGATTAAACATTTTGACAACTTTTTTATTTTTTGTCTTGGAACGAGCCAATTTTGGGGAAAATCCATGGAAACCAGTTATAAAAGACTGCTGACAAAAAATAAGATGGCAGATTTTTATATTTACGTTCACAAACTGATTTTTTTATGCATTTTTCTTAAAGTGTTAGTAACGGTTTAAGCCATGAAACATTAATTTTCGAACAGAAATATGGAAATCTACAATCTGATTTTTTGTCAGCAATCTTAGATCATTGGATTGCAGATATTTATGCAAAAATTTGCCATTTCCAAGAAAAAAAATAAAAAAGTTATAAAAATGGTATATCTGTGAGAGTGCAGCTTTAAGAAATAGCATGCATAACCAGCTGTACACCGTAACGACAAAAACATTTTTCTTTCTATATTTAGTACCAAAGACCTAATCTTTGATCTTATGGGCCCCAAACTCATTCCCATGAAGGGTTTCCATAATCTCTTCCTATATACCAAATTTGGTCACAATATGTCAGCCCTAATTCAAATCATTCAGTTTCATAGGTGCGTTTGAGCCCGCCCGAACAATGACATACAACATTCTAATAATCAAGTTCCACCATGTGCAAACCTGTATAAAAAGTGCCCATTACTCGGCCTCACCTTGCAAAGTCCCTGAGAAAGTCGCTATATGAGGGGTTCCCCAGCTTGGCTGTGAGGTCTGGATTCTGTATCTCCAGAGCCAGGGCTAAACGCCGGTTCCTTTCAAGTAATGCACATTCTTCATTGCACTCAAGGCTGTAAAATAAAACAGTACGCAATGACAGAGTTTAAACTGTACTTGGAACAACAGACCAAAATCTGTGGGTTCATACAAAAAGTTATTTTTTTAAGACATACATTTATATGCGTCTATTATACATATTAATATTTTAGGTGTACAAACGTAAGTTTTCTTTAGTTAAATAGAAAAAAGGTAATTTTCCTCTATGTTTAAATTTTTAAACGTTGATTTAAAAGTTGTTGTCTCACACACAATACACCATGATATTTTTAGTTGGAAGTAATTGAAACAATCCCATATCCTTTTCATACCAATTTTCTGTCAGACTTACTTTATACTGTAATATTTCAGCAATCATTCTTTTAATATACAATTTTTTTATACTAATTTATTTAAGCCTGATTTTGATGACAGCTGAAGCTGATATAAAGAAGTCTTAGAGTCAATTTCCCAAAAAGAAACCAGTATCGGCCCAAATTTCTCAAAACTTCGTAAGGTTAACAGGCTAAAGTAGGCTTTATTTCAATAAGCCAAAATACATACTTAAATTTGATTTTGATAAATGAAAAATGGTTTAAAGTCTTAAAAGAGTAAATATAACACAAATTATAGATAAATAAATAAATAGTGAGCTTTTCTTAATCCTGTTATAAGAGACTTAAAAGAAATTGGAGCCTGATGTCCTTAAACAGAGGGCGTGAGCAAGCACCCCTTGTGGGAATCAAATCCACAACCTCTTAGGTGAAAGGTGGCCACCTATACCACTTGACTGATCATCCTCTTTATATATGTCTTACATGCTCATGTACCAATAAACATGTAACATAGCTATCTTACTATCTTAGCTATCTTACTATCTATTCTGGCCCAGTTTTGACTGGTTGTATTTTCCGATGTTGACGGATGAAGAGTTTCCCATATTCCCCTCAATGGAGTCTTTTAAACTTTGTAACGTCATCCTGAAATAACAATGCACATTAACCCATCTGAAAGGTTTTCTCAGTTGACAAATGGCCACTAATCAACAAACATTTAAGCTACAGTATGTTTAAAATAAACAGACAATGAGGGATCATATCATTTCAATGAAACACAAGCTTTGCTGAAGATGACCAACTGAATATATTCATTTGCCTGTATTAAAGCTGCACTCTCAAAGATTTACTGTTTTAACAACTTTTTTTAATTTTTTTGTCTTGGAATGAGCCAATTTTGGCATTAATATCTGAAAACCAGTGATATTATACTGCTGACAAAAGGTCAAATCGCAGTTTTTCATATTTACAATTGAAAATTAATGATTTATGGCTAAAAGCATTACTAACGCTTTAAGTAGTGTTACTTATGCTTTAAGAAAAAATGTATAAAACATCAATTTTTTATCATAAATATATAAAAATCTGTGATCTGATTTTTTGACAGCAGTCTTATATCACTGGTTTCCATGCATTTTGTAAAAATGGCTCGTCAACAAGTTTGATGACTCTTTACCAAGTTGTTAAAAAGTTATTGATCTGAAACCAAAGTGTGATGATGACGCCAACACAGAATAAGATGAGAATGACAGACAAAGTAATTCCTGTGTGTGCCAAAGACAACACAAAAAACAGACAAAATAAAAGATATCCCAAAACAACATACCTCTGAAACTCTGAACTTTCCTGGCTGGAACACATCGTCTCACTCTCCCTGTTTCCACAGGCACACTTCACCATGAACTATGTGTAAAAGAATACACACATCTCAAACTTTCTTCTTAAGCTTACACAGCGGATGTATCTTATTCAAGTTTCAAGTGTAAAAACAGCTTGTAGATGATGTCAATGAATCTTGAGTCTATTATTTGAGTAATCAATCAAATTGAAAAGTTTATTATGAATCATTAACATGTTTACGGCTAAAACACGGTATTTGTCCACCTAAGTGTCTCACCAAGGTGGAAAAATGAACTTCCATGCAGGGCCATGAAATTTTGTCCATTTTTAGTTTAAAGTTTCAGTCATTGGAAATGATATTTGTTTTCCTACAGTCGCTTTTATAAATTTATTTTTTTGGCGACTTTTACATACAGGTCAGTGTAAGGTTACAGACACTACAACAGGCATATAACAACAAAGATTTTAATGGAAACAAGTCTGTATTATTCAGGTTAACACAGAAAACTAACAATTAGAATGTTAACAAACAAATGCATAAAATCTCTGCTTGAGATAAGCATAAAAAAAAACATATTTCATCCCAGTTGCGATGAACTCTAAAAATTGACAAAAATGATCACACAACTTTAACTGTAACTTTTAAAGTTTGTAGAACCAAGTGCCCCAAGCACATTGTTTTTCTAAAATAAACACTTTTCCTATCAAGTATAGTCAGTTTCTGCTGTTTATATCAATAGAACATATTTTTTTGTATGAGATAGAAATAGACTGCACTACGGTTACGGACTCTACACATTGTAAGAACCAACACATGCTCAACATTGTCTATTTGAAATACACATGTTTGTGTATTTTCAACAGATTAACTTTAACTTTGCTGAGTTCCTGTGTATTGAATTTAAAATGACCTCTTTCATTGACAAGTTCAGGAGCTTCTAGCTTTGAAATGATATGTTCTGTTGGCTCCTGAGAAACGTCAGACTTCTCAGGCCACACATATGCGTTTCCAGCTTTCTTCATATATTTAAGCCCATATTCTGTTTCAGATTTACTTGTAATTTCAGCAACGTAAACACTTATGGGTCCTTTTCTCGGTTTGAGCCCAACGGTAACAAATCACCAGGTTGAAAGGCTGTATCTTGTTGGGATGTTGTTGCTGCTGTCTCTTCTATTTTTCTCCTCTTGGCTTTTGGTTGCTTGGTCTCCGATTTTCTTTTCAAAGTTATTTGTTTCTGTCCTTTTGTTTGTTCTTTGCAGGTTGCTTTAGGCTGCTCCTTGTTAGATGGTTGTTTCTTCTTTACATTTAGTTTTTCTTGGACTTTACTAATAACATCAAGGTTTCTTTTCTCCCACTTATTAACTATGTCTACATTCTCACATTTTGATGTTACACCATTCACACAAGCATCACAGTAACAACTAAGTTTCCTTGAGTTCAGCTCATATAGTCTTTACCAACAGACTTAACAGAGTGCAGCTTCCGTGTTCCAGTTAATGTTTGTACATTTGTTTCTGGTCGGTTTCTATTCACATTTTCAACAAATACAAATTCTCTTCTCGACAGAGTGCTTTTTACAGTGTCCACTACTTCCATATTCAGAGTTTCTTGACAAAATTGGTAAACGTCTTCAGCATTACCAAGAACTTTCCTGTTACTTATTACAGCACGATAACAAGCATTCTTTACAGTTGCACCCAACCCATCACAGACATTCTTTCCATGAGACGTTTCAAAGTAGTTTCGAGTCATTTTGGGCTGCTTTCTGAGACTGATATCAGCAAACGCCTTTTTCCCCTTGTACTGGGCTGCACAAGTCCTATTTTATGATTTGGGTTTCTTGTTTTGTATAACTTGTGTGCTTCTTCTAGTGTCATTGTCATCACATGTTTCTGTAGTGTTTCTTTCATACCAGTCTGAGTTTTGATTCTAACAACATCACGTTTGGATGGCACCTCTCTGCTAATTTCAGCACTCAGGTAGAACTCTTTCACTGATTGTTTCACATGATCACTTATCACATCACATCTTGTTTTTCTCTGTTTCTTTTTCCACCATTCATTTCTCATCTTCTTTGTCTTGTAAGACACATTGAAATATTTACTAACAGTGATCTTTTTGTATTTCCTTAGTACTGATTCACGTATTACATCATATGCATGTTTCTTTTCTCTGTCTTTTCGAACACCAATGTTTACTTCGGAAATACTTTCTTTCAAGGAATTCACTATAGCATCTGCTACTTCAAGTTTCTTCTTACAAGCTGGTGTCATTGTTACTCCTTGGTCAGAAAGTACTTTGGATGTTGAAGGTGACTCAATAAGCTTCTTTAAAATGGCGGCTTTCTTCTTTGGTGTCCTAGGCAGAATGCCTTTCACCATTTGCGCTCATCTGTATACTGTTGCACGGGATAAGTTACTTTTGTTCTGTCTGCTTTCTCCATGACTGTCATTTTCATCAACTGTGTTAACAATTGGAATTGTAGGAGACTTAAGTTTAATTCGCATTCTCCAGGCTTGTGTTCGCTTCACAGCTTTTTTCTTTTTTTCTTCCAGAGCCGGTTTCTTACTCTTTTTAACACCAGGATCTTCAGAAGAACATGTTGTTTTCATCTTTTTTCTCTGTTTGTATCTTTTCATTTCTTCAGCTTTTTTCTTTCTTAAGGAGGCTTTTAATTCAGGATCTGAATTGGCCATGAGTTTCACTTTCATTCGAGCTTCCTTCTTTCTTTCTGTGTCTTTCTTTTTGATTTCAGAATATTTTGTGGAGTTTTCTGTTTTCTGACGCATTCTCCATGCCTTGACTTTCAGCCTGTTTTTCTCCTTTTGCTTCTTTTCTATGTCTTCATTCTTTTCAGCATTCATTTCAGCATTTTTTTTAAGTTTCCGGGATCGCAGTGATGATTTTCGGCTCTCTTCTGTAAAAAGACATTCTGAATATTAATTAACCTTAAACGGTTGGGTTCAATGTATACCTTAGAATATTAATATATATGGTATATAAATCTTCATATAAAGACAGGTTTTGTGAAAAGAAAAACCTCAAAAGGTATAAATGTCCCTATATGGTTCAATTGTATTGTTTCTGTTCATTAAAATGTTTTTGAACATACTTACAGTAGACTTAGAAACAAGTGGCCGTATTTTGTAGAGTCTGTAACCTGAGTACAAGTACAAATCAAATATTACTTAAGCTTCAATTCTGTACATTTAACAAGTATCCACTGTGTCTGTGATCTGTATATTATTACACTGATTGTATTCATTGGCATACACGCCAATCTTTATGTAAAAATATTTCATCTCGGCTCCGTAATAGGCTACACAAAATGAAATTGTGTGTCATACTGTCATAGGATTTCCATTAAACAACCTGTTAAGACCATTTTAGTTTGTTATATGTTGGGCATGGCAATTTCAACAAATAAGCATCACAACATGTGCATTTCATGTGGACATTAATTCAGGGTATCATGTACAGACATATGGTTTTGGTTACGGACCCTACGTAACATAGCATGGAATGTTTAGATAAGGATAATACATACCTAGAGCATCACTGGAACCAACACCTTTAGTGTTTTCCATTTGAAAGGACTTCTTGCTGGAATCTGACCGACTATTACCAAAATTAGCCATTTTCTTAGCTGATTCCATCATTACAGCTGGACTGTTGTATTTCTTA